>NC_089831.1:8609747-8874747 GCF_035046505.1 Tiliqua scincoides | reverse complement strand
GAGGATCCGGGGGCAAAAGCTCAATGGGAAGAGTCTCAATGGCATGCAACCACTAGGCTTTGGAATGTGCCGGCGTGTGCCAGCTACTCCCTGATGGTGTTTGGGTAGCCGACAGCAGATGACGGTCTCCCTCCCTGTTGCCACCTGAAACTACAACAGCAGTGGTGAAGAAGGACCCTCATCCATCCTCTGTCCAGTTTCCAGCTCATTTTCCCATCTGGACACCCAATGGGGAGGCTTAACAAGAGACAGTAACAGGCCGCAGCAATGGGCTCTCTTCTTTCTTCCTCCAGAATAATGTAAACCATTCCTGAATGTGCCAACCCCTAATGCAGCATTGAGGGGCAGGACATCTGGGAGTTTGATTTTTTCCAGCATGATGTAACAGAAATTCCTGGAGGCCTTGTTGAAATATCCAGAATTGCTTTCAATAGTCAGCTGGAGATGGATGTTAACTCCTGGAGTTTCCAATACGGGAGAGTTGGCATCTCTCATGGCCCCCTGGCATGTGTTCCATCAGGTCCTACCTGTTGGCCACCCTCTGTGGCCGCACTTCTATTGCTGAACTTAGAAACGACGGAGAATGCCTTCTAAATGTGAAAACCCTGGGGAAGAGACCATTTTTCCAACCGAAAAATGGAAGAAAAAGAAAATCAAAATCTGGAACATACAGAGAGAGTGGGAAAATGTCAAATGGTGGATAGAGGGAGTGAACAGGACCGAATGCCATTTCATGCACCATAGCTGCAGAGAACACTGATGTGCTTGCCATGACCATGAATAAAAAGAGTGATTTTATCCAAATGGGTGAGAGAGCGAGAGAGCAACTTTATATCCAGAAAAGGCTGAATCGTGGGATTATCACCTAGTATCCCCCAAAAAGTGGGACCCTGAAGTTTTTATTGCACATCTTTCTGAAGATTTATTGATCTATAAAACACATTTTTAGCCAAACTCGAAAATGCAGCCTTCAGGGGCCCTCTCTAATGCACAAGGTCCTAGTCCTTAAACCACTAACTTCAGGAGAGCCCCATTGGAATGGCAGCCTGGGGATAATCACAGCAGACTCATTTCAGAACTAAAAAATTCAGCCTCAGCTCACTCTTTAAGTAAGAGAACATGATTTGTCACAGCTCTTTTCTTTGCTTGTCTTCCCCCCCCGCCCCCCGCCTTTCCAGGGAGGAATTCATCGAGTGCCAAATGGATTCCGTCGGGAGGAGAAACCATTTCAATTTAATGGGGAATGAATTTGCTTTATATGGTAACCATAAGCCAGCCGAAAGAGATTGCCCTTATTAAAGGCTTTCATTAAATGGAATGCGTCCCTCAGTCCCTTCCTGCTTTATGTTCCACCAAATTGAGTGTTGCGTTAAAAGAGTGGGAGCCATCAGCTGGCGCATATTGGAGGGCTGCGCAAAGCAAAAGGGATTTTCTGTTGCAAGGGAAATCCACAACCATGACATTGCTTTGTGCTGAATAAGGACAAAAAGAAAAAGAAAAAGAAAAAAAGAATCCTGCTCCAAAAGTTGATTGCTCAAACCTGAGAATCCAGAAGTTTTCATTTTGGCTTGAAGCAAACCTGTTCTGCTCCAGGCAACTGTTGCCAATGCATTGGTTTGCAGGGCCCACTCTGTGATTTGCGGTGTCAGCAAATAAGTATTTTGAATCACAATGAAGGACAACTTTTTCAGGCCCAGCATTTTTGCATGTTTTGGTATCAGGGTTGCGAGCCCTCCAGGATGTCGTTGGTCTGTGGAACTCCTTGCCACAGGATACAGTGATGGCATCTGGCCTAGATGCCTTTAAAAGGGGATTGGACAAATTTCTGGAGGAAAAATCCATCATGGGTTACAAGCCATGATACATAATGTGCAACCTCCTGGTTTTAGAAATGGGCTACGTCAGAATGCCAGATGCAGGGGAGGGCACCAGGATGCAGGTCTCTTGCTGTCTTGTGTGCTCCCTGAAGCATTTGGTGGGCCACTGTGAGATACAGGAAGCTGGGCTAGATAGGCCTCTGGCCTGATCCAGTGGGGCTGTTCTTATGTTCTTAACTACAATTCCCAGGAAGCCTTGCAGGTCTCTTGCTGTCTTGTGTGCTCCCTGGGGCATTTGGTGGGCTGCTGTAAGATACAGGAAGCTGGACTAGATGGGCCTGTGGCCTGATCCAGTGGAGCTGTTCTTATGTTCTTAACTACAATTCCCAGGAAGCCTTGCAGGTCTCTTGTTGTCTGGTGTGCTCCCTGGGGCATTTGGTGGGCCGCTGTGAGATACAGGAAGCTGGACTAGATGGGCCTATGGCCTGATCCAGTGGGGCTGTTCTTATGTTCTTAACTACAATTCCCAGGAAGCCTTGCAGGTCTCTTGTTATCTGGTGTGCTCCCTGGGGCATTTGGTGGGCCGCTGTGAGATACAGGAAGCTGGACTAGATGGGCCTATGGCCTGATCCAGCTGGGCTGTTGTTATGTTCTTGTGATTGGCCTGGAGTCTCCAGGAATCAACCTCAATCTCCTGGTAACAGCTGCCAGCCAGAGCCAGCTTTAAGTCATTTGGGCCAACCACTCCCAACTGGGCTCTGTGCCTAAGGGAACCCCATGCTAGGGTCATCTGGTCTTGTCAAATACACAAAACAACACATTGCAACAGACATTTTGAATTCTTTTTTCTAAACAACAACAAAATCAGTATTCTTACTAAATCGCAGTCACTAAGAGAAGTGGTTTTATAACTACTTTTCAAAGGTACTCTACACATTTTGTTCGTTTAATTGTAGGCTGACATGGATGGAATTTCATATCAAAAGGTGCTTAAGAACATAAGTACATAAGAATACCATTCGTGTCACCCAGTGCAGGAGGCCAGCGCGTCACCCACATGCAGTGGGCAGGGCAACACCCCAGGTGATGGGCGTGGTGATCTATCATCGCCTCGCCCCCACTGTTTTTTTTTTGGCTGTATCTTTCGATAGAATAAAGATATTTCAACGTAGTTTGTTTCATCGCATTCTGCATGAAATTACACATTGATTGATATATAACATGATGATATTATTCCTCCAAACTCTGATTTTAGTGATTTTGGTCACTAGTGGTGTCACCTCCCCCCAAGGTGTCAACTTACTAACACCTTATTGGAGCAGTTCTCAAACTTTTAGCACTGGGACCCACTTCTTAGAATGACCATCTGTCCAGGACCCATCATAAAGCAAATTAAAATAAATAATTATAAATAAATTAAAGTAAAATCAATAAATAAGGGAAAGCCAGCCCTGTTCCACCAAGTGAATTTTCTCTGTAGCCTGCCTGCAATAACACCCCCCCCCCCCAAAAAAAAAGAATCAGTAAGATTTTCACCTCTACCCAGTACTCAGTTCAATTTAAGTTCTTATATTTCAAGCATATCACTATCAGGACCCACCTGGTTTTACAAGTCTGAGAGCCCAATCCTATCTACTCAGAACTAAGTCTCAATATAGTCAGTGGGGCTTACTCCCAGGAAAGTGTGGATAGGATTGCAGCCTAAAAAAAAAAGAAAAACCTTACCCTGTCAAGCCTCTGTTTCATTCTTTTTATGGGGGGAGGGGGCAGCCTTCTGGAGCATTTGTTGAGCTCCATTTGCACGAAATCAGGACCATTCTGGTGGCCTCACATTTCCCTTTACCTGAACTGCCCAGGAGCCAAGGCATGTTTGCTTACTTGCGTGTAAACACGACCATGTGGCTTAGTTTTGCTTTCCATAGGGCTCAATACATTCGCCAGCTTGTAGGGAGGGACCTCCTTCTCGGGTGCTTTTGGGGGGCTACATTCATTGGATCAGGACCATTCTGGGTTGTTGGATTCCTCTCAGTCTGCCCTTTCAGATGAACTAAGGCACATTCACCTACTCGTGAGTAAATGCATGATACGGATCAGTTTCATTTTCCATTGGGCTCCATGCATTTTTTGTTTTCCGGTTTTTTGCCAATAACTTTTGATAGGAAGGAGATATTTCACTCCCGTTTTTGCATTGCATTCTGCTGGAAATTCCGCATTCAAGGTATATAACATGATGGTGTTACTCCTAACCACCGCAATTTTAGCGCATCACCCTCCCAGTGTGTGTCACCCCCTTTGCGCATCACCAGGTGCGACCCGCACCCCCCGCACCCCTCTAGCGACGCCACTGGTGGTGACCAGAACTGGACACAATACTCTAGGTATGGCCTTACCATCAATTTGTACAACAGCATTATAATATTAGCCGTTTTGTTCTCAATACCTTTTCTCATGATCCCAAGCATAGAATTGGCTTTCTTTACTGCCACCGCACATTGGGTCGACACTTTCATCGACTTGTTCACCACCATCCCAAGATCTCTCTCCTGATCTGTCACAGGCAGCTCAGAACCCATTAGCCTATATGTGAAGTTTTGATTTTTTGCCCCAATGTGCATGACTTTACGCTTACTTACATTGAAGCGCGTCTGCCATTTTGCTGCCCATTCTGCCAGTTTGGAGAGATCCTTCTGGAGCTCCTCACAATCACTTCTGGTCTTCACCACTCGGAAAAGTTTGGTGTCGTCTGCAAACTTAGCCACCTCAATGCTCAACCCTGTCTCCAGGTCATTTATGAAGAGGTTGAAAAGCACCGGTCCCAGGACAGATCCTTGGGGCACACCGCTTTTCACCTCTCTCCATTGTGAAAACTGCCGATTGACACCCATTCTCTGTTTCCTGGTCTTCAACCAGGTTTCACTCCAGGAGAGGACCTGCCCTCTAATTCCCTGACTGTGGAGCTTGTCCAGCAGCCTTTGGTGAGGGACCGTGTCAAACACCTTCTGAAAGTCCAGATATATAATGTCCATGGGTTCTCCCACATCCACATGCCTGCTGACCTTTTCATAGAATTCTATAAGGTTTGTGAGGCAAGACTTACCCTTACAGAAGCCATGCTGATTCTCCCTCAGCAAGGCCATGCTTATGGTCCATTAACTCGCATGTAGTTTTTAAGAGCACATTTTGATTGCTTTCCATTCTACCATAGAGTTATAGTGTCTAATAAATGTTATGTATATCTCTAAGGCCCTACAGACCTTGGCTGTGAACCTGGGGCCCCCCAAAAATGTTTCTAATTGGGACCAGCATCCCCTATGATCAGCCCTGGTGGCAGCATTCCCGGTGCATTCTGGGAGAGCACATGGCACCCAGCAACCACTGGGAAAATGAGCAGTGCTTAAAGCATTACTGCTATCATCACCCAGAGAAGCAGTGGCATTTTTATATTCAGACAGGAAAAAAAAAGAACTGCTACCCTCCAGCAGCAGACAGGTTCTCACATGCACACATCACAGCTGTCTCACAACCTTTGTGGGTACTTGCTCAACAATGGAGCTGTTCTAGTGCACCTCGTCTACTTTTGTGCTTCAGTTCTCTTCCCCTTTTCCTTTCTGAATCCAGGGCAGGGGTGTCCAAAGTTTTTGGCAGGAAGGCCACATCATCTCTCTGACACTGTGTTTGGGGGCTGGGGGGAAAAAGAATTAATTTACATTTAAAATTTGAATAAATTTACATACGTTTACATAAATTTATATATTAAAGATGAACTTATATGAATGAATGAAGGTCTTGCAATAGCTCAAGGCCTATAAAAGGCCTTGCACAAAGCAAGGCTGGCCTTTCCTTTGCTGCTGCTACTGCATCATGGACGTGAAACAGCAAGCAGTGGAGGGAGCCCTCATCCCACAGCTCATGCAAGAGGTCAAACAGTCACCCTCACGCTAAGAGCAGTTGCGTCAGGCCAGTGTGGGCTCCAGCAAATCTCTGGAGGGCCAGAGGCTCAATGGAGACTGGGGGTTCCCTGAGGGCCACATTGGGAGTCCTCGAGGGCCACAAGTGGCCCCAGGGCCAGGGTTTGGGCACCCCTGATCCAGGGGATGGGAAGATGAGAGGTGGAGGGGATGGCTGGCACATGATAGAGACACGAGAGGTTCTTCCATACCTCTAGGAAGAGAAAGTTCACATGCCATCTAAGACATGATAGAGATTTGGGGCATGGGGGGGAAACTTCACGGTGTATTAAAATAGTTTAGTCCAGAGTTTCCCAAACTGTGACTCGTGACCCACTTGGTTTGTCATGACCCAATGTCCGGTGGGTCCTGGGTGGTTCTCTCCCACCACCCTTGGTTGGCTCCAAATTGGAGCCCTCTTGATGCAATTGGAAGCTGCACTGGGCCACCGCAGGCCTCCAGTAGCAGCTGGAAAGTCACTTCTGGTTTATTTCCAAGTTCCTGAAAGTGACATCTGGTTGCTCCCAGAGACCTGGTGTGGGAGAAGGATGTGGGTAGCGGGGAGAGGGGGGGAGGGTTTGAAAATCCCAGCTTTAGCCAGTATAGTCCAGTAGGTGTGAAAAAGGAAATCAGTGCAGAAAATCATCTTTTACAAGCTGACACTTTTATTGTTGTGTGATGGGGAAGGAGGAAAAGGGAACCTTCATTTCTGCCTGTTGAATTCCAACTCTTTCTATTCCTTCCTTCCTGTGTGGCTAAGTCAAGAGCTTTGTGTTGAGCATGAAGGTTCAGAAATCTTTGTCCTTGTCTAACCTTTACACCAGGGGGCTGGTTTATGAGGTGCCTGGAGAAGATCCGGGAATCAATGGGACATTGATCAGTAAGGAGAAGCCAGACAGATCACATGATCACTTTTTACATTCAATCTTGCCTACAAGGGGTAATACTTGACACCTCCTACATGGTGGAAACCCTGAAATAATTCTTGATCATGCAACATTTTCTCATTCAAATTAGTTAGTATTTTGATGCTATCACTTAATGTAGTTTTGGTAGCTGCATTAAAAAATAAGCACAGGAAGGCATCTTTGGGGCTTTATGGCTCCCCAAATACATTTTAACCACCCAAATGGATTTATTGCTATTGCAACAATATAGGACCAGCGAGTTGGTTAAGTAGAGACCGGTCAACCAACCATCATTTGAAATACCTTATGGAATAGGGCAGGAATAGTACCAGAGATCAACCAGGTGATCAAGAGCTCACACATACAAGAGGGTGCACTTGGCTACCCTCTAATGCCTAAGTGGTAGCAGTAGGGTTTGCAGCTGGTTGGACCGAGGGCCGGTTTTGCCTCAGGGTACACAGCAACCCGGAGCTAGGACTGGAATAGTGATGCAGGCAAATAAGATCCCCTTCCACGTTTCAGCTATTTAGGCATTTCCCTGGTGCGTGTCTACCTTGGGGTCAGCTGAAATTCCTTGCGACTCAGAACACGTTGCCTGCTATCTTATACCAGGAAGATGGTGCCATTTCTTCAATATGAAGTACTACACAGAGTTCAAGGGCAGAACTGGAAGGGATGGCAGGGCTCAAAAATGGCATCAGGAATGGGCTAATTCAGGCATTGGCCCAACAGATTAATTTAGTACTGTGTGAAGAAGGGCTTCGTTTCTCCACCTTGAATCTCCCGCCAGTCAGTTCCACTGGATGACCCAGCCTGGTTCTCTCATAGTGAGAGAAGGAGAGCAGCTCTCTATCCACTTTCTCCACCCTGTGTGTAATGTTACGACCCTCAATGAGAGTCAGTATGTATTCCAACTTTGAAAAGACGCTTTTATCTGTGATTGAGTATATGTATGTGTTGTACCTGTCTGTGTGTGTAAGACAGAAAAAGCACCAACTAGAGATACTCAAAGGGCCAGTGATGTATCTAAAACAGGGTGCCCAAACCCCGGCCCGGGGGCCACTTGCGGCCCTCAGAAGCTCCCAATCAGGCACTTGGGAAGGCCCCAGTCTCCAATGAGTCTCTGGCTCTCCAGACACTTGCTGGAGCCTGTGCTGGACCAACGCAACTGCTCTCAGCATGAGGACAACTGTTCGACCTCTCATCTGAGCTGTAGGACAAGGGCTCCCTCCCCTACTTGCTGTTTCACGTCTGTGATGCAGCAGTAGCAGCTAAGGAAAGGCTGGCCTTGCTTTGTGCAAGGCCTTTAATGGGCCTTGAGCTATTCCAAGACCTTCATTCATACATATAAGTTCCATCTCTAATATATTCATTTATGTAAATTTATTCAAATTTTAAATGATAAATTAATTCTTTCTTTCCTGGCCCCTGACACAGTGTCAGAGAGATGATGTGACCCTCCTGCTAAAATGTTTGGACGCCCCTGATCTAAAATATGGCAGGTAAAGCATGTGCCCTGTGTGCTAATTGATGGGGGACACTACCAAGCAGTTTTTATTAAAGTCGGGTAAGACGAGACTCTCACTGAGCCTCAAGAGGAGGAGGAAGGGGGCAAAAGCCAGACCACGAGGCTCTCAAAACAAGAGAAGGCAATTTGGAGAAAGGCAAGTGCAAGTTGCAAGGAACACAAGGATCACCACCAGCAAGAGGAGAAGTGGCTAATGTGACGTCATGATGTCACAATATCACCACCTTGGGCGCCATGGCCACAAGCTACGCTACTGCTTAGAGTCCAATCCTATCCAACTTTCCAGCACCAATGCAGCCACAATGACACCCTGTCATAAAGGAACAAATGTTCCCTTACTTTGAGGAGGCCTCTGTGACTGCCCCCCCCTCCACTGCAGATTGCAGTACATGCCTTGTTACACACTGCTGGAAAGTTGGATAGGACTGGGCCCTTAATGAATTTGCATCTTTTCCCCTTTCCTTAGCAGCACTATCCCCTGGGGGCTGGGGATAAGAATAGGCCCTCGGTTTGGCTGTACTTGCATAAGAGGCGACTAAACAGCCACCGGGTAGATGGGACTCGATAGCCTGGGAAGGCAGCTCATCTGAGAGAAGGAAAACTCTGATCCCAAACCTCCACTGCCTTGTGGCTACATCCAGTTATGGAAACGACTTCAGGAGTCAACCTCGAAGCAAAATCTGGAGCCGGAGTCCCTGAGGCAGTTCATGGCTGAACACAGTCACATTCTGGCAACTCCTGCAACGCCGCTGGAACCAACCGTATTGGCCTCTGCCTTTCCATTGGACCATTTCAGCGACATGGAGAGGGGGGATTTGCTGCATGGGTAACAGCCTATCCTCACCTACTTTACCCAGGCTTCGCACACTGGAGAGGACACTCTGTTCCAGAACCACTATTCAGAGCGTGATACCATAGTCTTCCGAGACTGAAGGATGCCAACAAAAGTAGCAGTACTACCTGCTTCTCAGTTGATTTATGGGGCTGTGTGTCCAGACCAAGAAGATGTGAGGTCTTTCGAGGTCCAGCAGCCAAAGTGACAGTGGTCTGGGCTAGCATGTCGATAGCAGCTCGAGATGCCAGTAGAGATGCAGACCAGGTCTAACCTCATAGTTTTTGTCTGTCTGTGTATTATATTTTTACAGAAAGCAGTGCTATAAAATTAGGTGAGGGGTTTGGAATTGTGATCATGAGTATTAGTAGAGGTGTTTGAAAATGGTGTCAATTGCCTTACTCAGAAGTAAGCCTACTGTGTTCAGTAAGACTTGGGCTGCAATCCTATCTTCATCACCAGAAACAAATACCTCTAAATATTAGATGATAAACTGATTTCTCAAATTTCTGATCGCTCAGGAAATAACTGAGGCCCCACAACTAAAGAGTTGTTAGTGACCCTCAACTGCTCCTTAAGTAGAGATTTCCCTAGATCTTTGTATTGGCAACCTTCAGTCTCGAAAGACTATGGTATCGCGCTCTGAAAGGTGGTTCTGGCACAGCGTCTAGTGTGGCTGAAAAGGCCAATCCGGGAGTGACAATCCCTTCCACACCGGGAGCAAGTGCAGTCTGTCCCTGGTCTGTCTCCCTGGCTATGGGCCTTCCTTCTTTGCCTCTTAGCCTCAGACTGTTGGCAAAGTGTCTCTTCAAACTGGGAAAGGCCATGCTGCACAGCCTGCCTCCAAGCGGGCCGCTCAGAGGCCAGGGTTTCCCACTTGTTGAGGTCCATCCCTAAGGCCTTCAGATCCCTCTGAAGATCAGTGGCCTTCCCTAGATCAGTGGTTCTCAAATTGTGAGCACTGGGACCCACTTTTTACAATGACACTCTACTGGGACTCACCTAGCTTTATGAGACTTAAAAAAAAAAAGTGATCTCAAAATAAATTATATTTTAATGTATTTATTACAGGCAATATTTGTTTATAAAAACAAAAACAAAACAGAAAACAAAAAGAGATCCATTTCTCATAATGAGGCAGCCCTAATGAAGTCTCAAGGCTTGAGGGGCTTAATTAAGTGACCCTGACCCACTCCCTATCATTGATGGGCTGGGGGGGAGGGAAACACCAGAAAAAAGATGCTCAAACATTTAACTCCTTATATTTACACAAGCTTGCAAACTGCAGGAGCTCAGCTGTTTGCAGGGCAGTTAGCAGCTTTCTGATTTTTGAGCACCCGCGGCCCTTGAGGCAATTACTGTAGCTATCTGATCTTTCCATCAACCGTGTTTTAATTGGAGGTTCTGCAGCACCCACCAGAAATTGGATCACAACCCACCAAGTGGGTCCTGACCCACAGCTTAAAAAATGCTGCTCTAGTGGCGATACCCTGCGCATGCCTGATCTTGTCTGATCTTGGAAGCTAAGCAGGGTCAGGCCTGGTTAGTACTTGGATGGGAGACCGCCTGGGAATACCAGGTGCTGTAGGCTTATACCATAGTCTTTCGAGACTGAAGGTTGCCAACCATCTCCCTATACTGAACACTATCTCCTGATCTCGTCTGATCTCGGAAGCTAAGCAGGGTCAGGCCTGGTTAGTATTTGGATGGGAGACCGCCTGGGAATACCGGGTGCTGTAGGCTTATACCATAGTCTTTCGAGACTGAAGGTTGCCAACCATCTCCCTATACTGAACACTATCTCCTGATCTCGTCTGATCTCGGAAGCTAAGCAGGGTCAGGCCTGGTTAGTACTTGGATGGGAGACCGCCTGGGAATACCGGGTGCTGTAG
Organism: Tiliqua scincoides; assembly: GCF_035046505.1. Classification (NCBI taxonomy): domain Eukaryota; kingdom Metazoa; phylum Chordata; class Lepidosauria; order Squamata; family Scincidae; genus Tiliqua; species Tiliqua scincoides. Next base: position 8,863,823 of record NC_089831.1, on the reverse strand, counting down.
GTTTATACCATAGTCTTTCGAGACTGAAGGTTGCCAACCATCTCCCTATACTGAACACTATTTCCCGATCTTGTCTGATCTTGGAAGATAAGCAGGGTCAGGCCTGGTTAGTACTTGGATGGGAGAACGCCTGGGAATACCAAGTGCTGTAGGCTTATACCATAGTCTTTCGAGACTGGAGGTTGCCAACCAACCTCAGGAAACTTTTATGTGAGGGGAAGGGGCTGAAATTCAGATTGTCAAATGACCTGTTCCACTCCCTACCTCCTCCTGCTTGGTGTGGTCTGCGTAGAAAAGAAGTGTTAGTTCTGTGATTTGCAAGAGCGAGAGAGACGGATGGGATTTGAGTCTGAAACTGGAGTGGAGGCTAAGAGAAGAAAATGACAGTGGAAGATGTAAAAGGAGTGTGGTGTTGCTACAGGGCAAGGGCTGCACTGGGTGACGTGCTTGGGGGGGGTGTGACACCACTACTGGCCAAAATTTTTAAAATCTTGGTATTTTCAAATAATACCATCATGTTGTATATCATTCGATGTGTGCCTACCTCTAAAACCAGGAACTTGCACATATCTATCATGATACCATAATCCCGTGAGTCTCCTCCAGAAGAAGCAGTGATCCAGGTAAGGGCTGCTCCCCTGGAACTTCTCACCACTCCGGGAAATGAGCCATGACAGGTTAACAATATTGAACCCAATTAGCTCTTAAAAGATCATATCTGCTGATTCCTGGCTCCACTTGCCTTTTTTTCCTCCTTAAGTGCATACGTTAATATGAAGGCAGAACTGGCGGAGAACAAGCTGGGTCCATAATGGGCCTGCTTGTGAATGGAGCTCTGGAACGATGATCAGCCAATCTAAGTTACAAATGGGAAGGAACCAGGTAGATTTTCTTTGCTTTCCTGTTTCAAAGGATCAGTCACAGTTGAAGATAAGAAAACAAAACCACTTCTAGGGCACAAGCCTAACCAGGTCTACTCAGATGTAAGTCCTATTTTGTTCAATGGGGCTTACTCTCAGGAAAGTGTGGTTAGGATTGCGGTTTAAGACAAAATGGTTGGCAACCTTCAGTCTCGAAAGACTATGGTAGAAGCCTACAGCACCTGGTATTCCCAGGCGGTCTCCCATCCAAGCACTAACCAGGCCTAACCCTGCTTAGCTTCCCAGATCAGGCAAGACCAGGCCAGGGCTCGACACAGGGTAAAGGAACAATGTTCCCTTACCCCAAGGATACCTCCAGCCTGCTCAGTCCCAGTGCAGGATACAGCGTGGGCCATGTGACCCTGCTGTGCCAGCACTGGATAGGATTGGGCTGCCCATCCTGTGGTCCACCTAGCTCAGTGTTGTCTCCCAGGGGTATAGTCAGGGGGAGCAGAGCTCCAGGACTTCTACAGGAGAAGAAGCAGCAGGAGCTCCCAAGTGCTGCCTTTGAAACTTTTTTCAAAAGGACCTTTTGTCAATTTTTAGATGTTTACTGCCCACTCCAAGAGCTTGGGGCAAAATGAACTCGACCTTTAAGTGAAGCATAATACATTCCAAAGTAGAATAAGTGGCAGGGCAAGAACACTTAATAATATTGGACTTTGGCGGTTTGTTTTTTGTTTGGTTGTATAGCCTTAGAGGGACACAGTAATAGGTCATGATGAGTCACGCTGAGCCATCACAGTTCCATTACACCACTGTCTGGCATCAGCTTCAACAGATGGGGTCTCTTCCAGCCCCACCTGGTGACACCGAGGGCCTTTTGCCTGCAGGACCACATTGCGGAAGGCTCTGGTGCAATGCCCAAGCTTGCCAGTTCCTCCTTCCCACCATAAGAACATAAGAACAGCCCCACTGGGTCAGGCCATAGGCCCCTCTAGTCCAGCTTCCTGTATCTCACAGCGACCCACCAAATGCCCCAGGGAGCACACCAGATAACAAGAGACCTGCAAGGCTTCCTGGGAATTGTAGTTAAGAACATAAGAACAGCCCCACTGGATCAGGCCATAGGCCCCTCTAGTCCAGCTTCCTGTATCTCACAGCGGCCCACCAAATGCCCCAGGGAGCACACCAGATAACAAGAGACCTGCAAGGCTTCCTGGGAATTGTAGTTAAGAACATAAGAACAGCCCCACTGGATCAGGCCATAGGCCCCTCTAGTCCAGCTTCCTGTATCTCACAGCGGCCCACCAAATGCCCCAGGGAGCACACCAGATAACAAGAGGCCTGCAAGGCATTCTGGGAATTGTAGTTAAGAACATAAGAACAGCCCCACTGGATCAGGCCATAGGCCCCTCTAGTCCAGCTTCCTGTATCTCACAGCGGCCCACCAAATGCCCCAGGGAGCACACCAGATAACAAGAGACCTGCATCCTGGTGCCTCCCTTGCATCTGGCCTTCTGACATAGCCCATTTCTAAAATCAGGAGGATGCGTATACACCTCATGGCTTGTACCCCGTAATGGATTTTTCCTCCAGAAACTTGTCCAACTTGTCCAATCCTTTTTTAAAGGCATCCAGGCCAGATGCCAGCCAATGGGAGCATCCTTGAAAAGCCCTGTGATGATGCAGCTGCCTCTGGGCGATTATGCCATCTGTATAATGATGCCAGGCGCATGCATCGACAGTAATGCATCAGCAGGAATACGTCAGCATTAATCTCATAGCCAACTCACGCCACTGCTGCTGCTAGTACTGGTATGGCCCTCTGATGGGTGTTGGAACTCCACCAGCTTTTCAGCCTGGATGTCCTGATGCCACCCTATTCAATGAGCTCAGGGTGGCACATACGTGTCTTCCCACCAAGTTTAAAACCAAAACAACCACATGAGGTGGATGAGGCTGAAAGACTCTCACCGGTCCAAGGTCACTGGTCTCACTAGACCCAAGTCCCCCCCAAGTCCTAGACCAACCACTGCATCCCACTGGTTCTCAGAGCTACTAAGTTATACCAACATGGAAGACAAGGCCAGCTCCACGTTTGAGGGGGGCATTGGAAAGTGACCGCCTGGCCTGTAAGGGAGCTGCAGTGCAGCCTTTGGGTCCTCATTCACTGAGGGGGTTGGGTTGTGGGTGGGAGGTTCGGAGTGGGGGGGGGTCAGGCTCTTCCCCATCCCCAGAGGAGATCACACGGGCCTCAGGTACAGTAACCCCTCCCCTGCGATGTCATAAGTGATATCATTCCTCCATTCATGTGGGGGAGGGATTCAACAGGGCACTGAATCCGGCCCGCAGACTGGAGTTTGGAGAGCCCTGCTCTAGCCCATCACATCCTCTCCTCCACACTTCCTCTTCTGCTTCAACCCCCTCTTCCTTTTCAAAACCAAGGAGGAGGAGCAGCTCCTGCTGCTGCTGCAGAAGCAGTGAAGCAGTTGGGTGGGTGGAGGTAGGGGTTGCCCCCTACAAATCCATCAGTTGAATTGACTGCCTCAGTCGGCCTCATGGATAGGAGAACTCCATGGATGGAAGGACTCTGGCAAACCCAATAGGCTTCCATCATGCTGATGAACTCTTGCCCTTTCTGAAGAACTAAGAAGAGCCCTGCTGGATCAGACCAAAGGCCCACCTAGTCCAGCTTCCTGTATCTCACAGTGGCCCACCTGATGCCTCAGGGAGCACACAAGACAACAAGAGACCTGCATCCTGTTGCCACTCCCTTGCACCTGGCATTCTGAGGTCACCTGAGATTGTATACACCCACCTTGGCTTGTAACCTGTGATGGACTCTTCCCTCACCAACCTGTCCAATCCCCTTTTAATTCCATCTAGGCCAGGTACCATCACCACATCCTGTGGCAAGGAGTTCCACAGATTAATCGCATGTGGGGAAAGAATTTTTTTTCCTGTCTGCTCTAAGGGATGAGCATCCTAACCCTACCTGCAACCACCACACCTGCCTTCCTCCTGCCAGTTTTCACATATCTTCCGGAAGCTGCTGAAATTCACCCAGACTCATCCAAGATCCAGGGCCCACTGCTAAAATCCACGCCCGTGCAGTGGCTGTATTACAAGAATAAAAACAAGCAGCAAGTTCTTGGATGCAACCCATTGCCTTCTTACTTATTAACTTATTTTGTGTTTTTTTTTCTTCTTTTCTTTTCTAGAGCCCTTGGCATCCTCAGAAGTCTTACTTTAATTATAAGCAGGACTGAAGAAGCCACAAGGGGATATATTCCAGCCTCAGTGCTGTTTTGCTGACTGCACAAAGACTCTTATCAAAGCCGACACAAAACTGGGGCTGCAAAGAGATTGGGCTGGAAGCTCCCAGCAAAGCAGTCAGTGCGTGGGAGAGCCTGGAAACGGACATAATTGTGCCGAATTGAATCCTCCACGGAGAGCCTCTCCCTCTCCTCCGGACCTGCTGTGAAAAGGAAACAAGAGACAAATCTGAAACAAATCCCCAGAGACGGAGAATTAAAATAAAATGTGCAATTTCAATTTCAATGTCAGGAAGGGGAAAGACTTTATCATAACACAGAGGTTAATTATTGGCAAAGTCTGGAGAAGATCTCTAACTTTTACCGGTGAGCCTCCAAGTAGCTGATGACTACTATTTGGTCACAATGCCAGCGTTCAGGAAGGGTTGGTCAGATTCCCTCATCTAAAGCCTGTGAAAGAGGATCTAAGCAGGGCTGTGGCGAAACATATTTTCACACTTGGCGATCCAGTGATTGCCCTTTGGAGGAGACAGATGTTGCTCTCTAAAGAAGTGTTTCTCAAACCATGGGTCAAGACCCACTAGGTGGGTTGCAAGCCAATTTCAGGTGGGTCCCCACTCAATTCAATATTTTATTTTTAACATATCAAACTTGATGCTACCATGGGATGTGACTGCATTTGGGGAAATGTTGCAGCAGTGGTTCTTGCACATTGAGCACCAGGACCCACTTTTTGGAATGAGAATCTGTCAGGACTCACCGGAAGTGATGTCATGACCGGAAGTGACATCATCAAGCAGGAAAATTTTTAACAATCCTAGGCTGCAATCCTACCCACACTCACCCAGGAGTAAATCCCATTGACTATCACTGTTAAAAAAAATAGGCATAGTAGCTTGTTAAACGTATAGCCCTGTAACATTTCCCCAAATGCAGTCACATCCCATGGTAGCATCAAGTCTAATATATTAAAAATAAAATATTGAAATGAATGGGACTCATGACCCACTTAGTGGGTCCCGACCCAGTTTGAGAAACACTGTGTTACAGGACTGTACATTTAACAAGCTACCATGTATATTCTTTTAACAATGATATTAAATGGGACTTTCTCCTAGGTAAGTGTGGCTAGGATTGCAGCCTAGGATTGTTAAAAATTTTCCAGCTTGATGAGGTCACTTCCAGTCATGACATCACTTCTGGTGGGTCCCAACAGAATCCCATTCTAAAAAGTGGGTCCTGGTGCTAAATGAGAGAGAACCGCTGCTCTAAAGTAAAGTAGTTTTTGCCAGTGTCCAAACTTTCATCTGGTTTCTCCCTTACTCCAGTTACAAACAGTTGCCAAGCTTATCCTGTATCCCCAAGAGTCAGTAGCAAATGGGGGGGGGCAGGGAGGGAGCACCCTAGATGCTAGGCCAGAAGGAGGTGCAGACTGGAGCTCATGCACTCTCACAGTGGCAATGATAGGTGGTTTTTAGCAAGTTCCTCCTAGTCATGTTTGCCAAGCATGAAGAGGAGGAGAATGGCTTCCTTGGAAGAACCTGGAAGGGATGTCATGATGTTGCTACCCCAGGTGCCATGGCCCCTGGCAACTACAAAGAGTGTCACTAGACTAAGGGCCCAATCCTATCCAATTTTCCAGTGCCAGTGCAGCCGTGCCCATGGGGCATGCACAGCATCCTGAGGTGGGGAGGTAGTCACAGAGGTCTCCTTAAGGTATGGGAACATTTATTCCCTTACCTTGGGGCGACATTGAGGCTACACCGGTGCTGCAAAATTGGATAGGATTGAGCCCTCAACCTCTTTCATTTCCTACCATCTGACACTTCTGGCTCTAACTGCATGTCCTCTATACCTATATGGATGTATGTGATAGAAGCACACACACATTACTGCATCTGAAAATCTGATGCTTTTGATGAAGTGGACCGTCAACCACGAGAGTTGCTGCTGAAATGTGTGTGTTTATGATTCAGGTGCCACAAGACTCCATGTTTTGCTGCTAGCTGGTTGCCCGTGCAATTGCGTTCCTGGCCCTTCTGCCACCCAAGGGCCATGAATGCAAATGCCGTGCCCTGACCTGGAAGTAATTGCAACAATGTGATGGGGTCACCATACTTATTTTCACCATGCTCAGAGCCCTCTCACACAACACCAGAACCAGGGGACATCCCACTAAAATTGAATATTGGGAGAGTGAGGACAGGCAAAAGAAAATATTGCTTTACCCAGAGTGTAATCGGTCTGTGGAACTCTTTGCCACAGGATGTGGCAATGGCATCTGGTTTAGATACCTTTAAAAGGGGATGAGACAGATTTCCAGAAGAAAAAATCCATCACCAGTTACAAGCTGTGATGGGTATGTGCAACTTCCTGATTTTAGGTGTAGGCTACCTCAAAATGCCAGGTGCTAGTGGCATCATGATGCAGGTCTCCTGGTATCTTGAGTGCTCCCTGAGGCATGTGGTGGGGCCACTGACATACAGGAAGCTGTAATGGAAGATCAGAAGGTCATCAGGTGGATGCTGTGGTGTTGACAGCGATTCCATGTTTTGACAGCTGTTTGACAGCTCTGGGAAGGGCAGGGCTGGCTCCACAGCTGTAACCAATCAAGGCCAACGGAGACTCTGATGGACACCTGAGCTTCATTTGACCTTGATGGGACTTTGAATGGACATGGACTGAAGGGATGGCTCACCTGAGCCTAATTTGGACTTAACAAGGGGCTAACAAGGTAGCTCACAGCTGAGCCGCATTTTGGATTATGAGACATTCAAGGATAAAAGGCAGCTTCAGAAGGAGCAAAGCTACCTTGACCCAGAGGGAGACACTACCTGATCCAGACCTATAGGACACGGACGGAACAGGACCTACAGGAGATTGGGACTACCAGGACTCTGCTGGAAAAGACACTCTGCTGGAGAGAACACAGAGGAGGGACTCTGCTGCAGAAGACTGGACTGTGCTTTGGAGACTGTATTGGACTTGGACTGGAGGCTTCAGACCTTTACCCACTAAGTGGAGTTTTGGGGAAGGGAAAGCCTCTGGACAAGAGGAATTGCCGGGAGTGTGTTTGTAGCAATAAATTCTTGTTAATTGCTCAACTGATAAGGAATTATGTTCTTAATTCTGCATTTCTTTGCACACCACAGCTGTTGTTCTTGGAAAAGGAGGGTGTTAATTAGCCAAAAAGTGGGCATTAGAAAGGAGTTGGCATATTTGGATGGGACAGAAGCTGGAATAGATGGGCTTTGGTCTGATCCAACATGGTTCTTCTTATGTTCTTATATAATGGGGGATAGGATTCAGTGTGCACTTTAGCTGTCAAGATCCATCCCCTCCAGCCCAGTCCTTTCCCTGAATGTGCTCATACTGCCAACTTACCTGTGGTGGAAGGCATGTGGAGCCTATGCCTGATGGCGGCATACCTTTCAGACCATCGTAAATGGATTTATGGCAGTGGGTCATGAGATTGGGCCACAAGTGCCACATCCTTGGCTTCTCATAGTCATAGTTATAAACTGTCACCACAGAAAGTGACATTTGGGTAGACCTTAGGGAGGGTGGTTAGCACAATAGTGGGAGGTTTTTTTCTTCTACATTTCTGAAGAAGTGGCTTCTGCTGAAATAAATTGACTATTCTTTCCAGATGCAACACGATTTTGTACGTTCAGGGTTGAAGACCGTTTCCATGAGTACAATGTTCGGCACCATCAGTATTCATGCCTTTTGCAGAGTTCCCTATCGCACAGAGGAAACCTAGATACAAACAACTTGTGTACGAATAGGTTTTTCATTCACACCTTTGCCTGAAATGCTGAAGGCAGGCATGGTTCTATTTGTTTTTCATGCTTATATACCACTCTTTCACCAAAGAGGAGGCTTTGGTTTCAGCTCCCTCCTCTTATCCCACAACAACCCTGTGGGGTATGTTTGACTGAGAAATAGTGACTAGTCCAAGATCAACCCAGGAATAGGGCCGGCCTTAGGGCAATTTGACCAATTTGGCCAAACTGGGCCCCCGCACCTAGAGGGGCTTCACACTGGGGTGACAAGATGAACAGCTGAAGCCAGCACCTCGCTCTGTAGCTAACTCTCTGGCATGGAAGTTTCCATGCCTAGATTTCACGAGCAGAGTGCAGCAAGTGGAGTATATGGCTCTCCCTCCCACTCACCCCTGGGTCTGATTAGTTTGAAATCCCCCCCCCCAAAGCAGTTAGTGGTGATGCTACTGCCAGGTGCCTCGCGGCTACCACTCATTCTGGTGAGTAGGTTGCCCTGTGCAGGCGGGGGGGGGGGGAGCACAAAAATGTTTTGCATTTGTCCCCACAGATCCTATGGCCAATCCTGTACAGGAAGTTTCAAGGTTGCAAAGAGTTTTTGATCATGAAAGTCCAACACACTAACCACTACACCACACTGTCTTTCACTTCTTCTGTGTAGACCAGGGGTGTCCAAACATTTCGGCAGGAGGGCCACATCATCTCTCTGACACTGTGCTGGGGGCCAGAAAAAAAAGAAGAATTAATTTACCATTTAAAATTTGAATAAATTTACATAAATGAATATATTAGAGATGGAACGTATATGAATGAATGACGGTCTTGCAGTAGCTCAAGGCCTCTAAAAAGCCTTGCACAAAGTAAGGCCAGCCTTTCCTTCACTGCCACTGCTGCATCACAGCAGTGAAACAGCAAGTAGTGGAGGGAGCCCTGGTCCCACAGCTCACGTGAGAGGTCAAACAGTCGTCCTCTTGCTGAGAACATTTGTGTCGGGCCAGCACGGGCTCCAACAAGTCTCTGGAGGGCCAGAGGTTCATTGCAGACTGGGGGCTCCCTGAGGGCCTGATTGGGAGCCTCCAAGGGCCACAAGTGACCCCCGGGCCGGGGTTTGGGCACCCCTGGTGCAGACAAAACATGGGGAAAGGGGAGGGCACTCAGAGTAGAGACCATGCAGAAGGCCCTAGACACAATTTCTGGCATCTCCAGGAGGGTTGTCTAAAGCCCTCCCCACCTCTCAGAACACCTCCCGGATGGAACCAGAAGTCACCGCACAAAATGGAAGTAATGTTCAGTGGCATCTGCTAGGCATTCTGAAAAAGCCAGCTTCCTACGTAGGACAGGATTTGGGAAAGCAAGCACTGTTTTACATGCTCCACACATTCAATGAATGGGCAAAAAGGGCAAGCATCACTATAATAGTTTGGGGTATCCCACTAAATTTCAGGCGCTTTTTAAGCTTTTCGCACTTTATTCTTTTTGAAAATACAGTGGGTCATCGGTATCTGCTGGGACATAACCTGAGGCGGGCATACCAATTTAACTTTAATGATTAAACAAACCCTCCCCCCCCCCCAAAAAAAGAGAAGGTACAATCCAATCTCACTTACAGTACAATCCTATACACCAGTGGTTCTCACACTTTTAGCACCGGGACCCACTTTTTAGACTGTGAATCTGTCGGGACCCACTGGAAGTGATGTCATGACCAGAAGTGACATCATGAAGCAGGAAAATTTTTAACAATCCTAGGCTGCAATCCTAGGAGTAAGTCCCATTGACTATCACTGTTAAAAGCATATCTATAAGTGCCTGTTACAAGTACAGATCTGAAAGATTTTCCCAAATGCAGTCGCATTCCATGGTAGCATCAAGTCTAACATATTAAAAATAAAAAATATTGAAATGAATGGGGACCCACCTGAAATTGGCTTGCAACCCACCTAGTGGGTGACAACCCACAGTTTGAGAAACACTGCAATACATGTTTGCTTGGAAGTAAGTCCCATTCTATACAATGTGCATAGAAAAAGGTGCATAAGACTTGAGGCTTTACATAAACTGATCCCATTTCCCCAAACAGGGGACTGATGGACTAGCTCAGTAAGTCACACCCTAACCCGTCACTTGATGTGTCATCAGTTCAACAAAATCCACTTGCGTCATCAATGGGAATACAAGGCAGGATGCAATGATGGGAAAAATCATAACAGACCCTCCACAGTCTACAGCCGAGATCTGAGCCAGGTTACTCAGCAGTGGAAGGAGCTCCAACAATATCAAAGCGTGATATTATTTGCTGTGAATGTCTTCATAATCCAGCAAAACAAGGAAGCAGAGCGACTCACCCATTGTTCTCTCCAGGCAGGCTGTTGCAGATTGGGGGAAAGATTCGCTGGTTTCTTAGCCAACTAGAAGGAAGCAGTAGAATCAGAGATCAAACCCCCTATATTCTCCTGTCAAAGCCCTGTAGGAAAATGGGAGGCTGGCATCTACTGAATCAGACCAAAATTAAAACTATTTAAATCATAAAAAAATACAAAGCAAGAAGGGACAGGAAAAAACCAGGAGCCTACACATATGCCCAACACCATACTGCAGTGTTTCTCAAACTGTGGGTCAGGACCCACTAGGTAGGTCGCGAGCCAATTTCAGGTGGGTCCCCATTCATTTCATTATTTTATTTGTAATATATTAGACTGCATTTGGGGAAATGTTACAGAGCTGTACTTTTAACAGGCTACTGTGTATATGCTTTTAACAATGATAGTCAAGTGGGACTTAGTCCTGGGTATGTGTGGGTAGGATTGCAGCCTAGGATTGTTAAAACGTTTCCTGCTTGATGATGTCGCTTCCGGTCATGACATCATTTCCAGTGGGTCCCAAGAGATTCTCATTCTAAAAAGTGGATCCCAGTGCTAAATGTGCGAGAACCACTGCCATACTGTATATCCAACAGCAGCTCAAACTCACCTGCCAAGCACTAACTAGAAAAGTTGAGTCTTCAAAGCAGTTTTAAGGGCTGGGAGAGAGGGAGCACTATGAAATCCCTGTGGGAAAAGGGAGTTCCACAGCCCAGGGTCCACCACAGAGAAGGTCCTCACTTGGCAATGTACCAAAGAAGTTTCCATAAGATTGGAGTCACATTCTCAAGTTGCAGAGCCACCATCAAAAGCCCATGATTCTGCACCAGTTGTAGCTTCCAAGCCTGCACAGGTAAGTGAGCACAGGGGATACAGTTATGCAGGGGATGGACAGAGTGGATAGAGAGATGCTCTTTTCCTTCTCACATAACGACAGAACCAGGGGACATCCACTAAAGTTGCATGTTAGGAGAGTTAGGACAGACAAAAGAAAATATTTCTTTACCCAGCATGTAATTAGTCTGTGGAACTCCTTGCCACAGGAAGTAATGACGGCATCTTGCGTAGATGCCTTTAAGAGGGGATTGGACAAATTTCTGGAGGAAAAGTTCGTCACAGGTTACAAGTCATGGTAGGTATGTGCAAGGTAGAGGTAGGCTGCCTCTGATTGCCAGATGCAGGAGAGGGCACCAGGACGCAGGTTGTGTCTGTTGTCTTGTGTGTTCCCTGAAGGATTTGGTGGGCCACTGTGAGATACAGGAAGCTGGACTAGATGGGCCTTTGGCCTGATCCAGTGGGGATGTTCTTATGGCAGGGGGTGGGTAGAACAGGGCAGGGGGTGGGCAGAACAGGACAGTGATGGGGGTGGGGAGGCTGGTGGACCAGAACGGGGCAGGTTGGGTGGCAGTGGTGTCCACCAAATCCAAACCTCCCCTTTTCCACATGGATCCCCCAACCTGGGTCCATGCAGACTTGCACTGGGTAGACCTGGCAGCCCAGCACTCTATTATTTCTATAGCACTCACTTATATTTGCAAGGTCAGGACTGGCCTTTCCGTGGAGTGATTGCCTGAGATAGTAGCCTGGTGGGGAGCTCTAGGAGGCAACAGGAGCCTGCCTCCACTGTTTCTGCCCCTTCCATCTCCTCCTATGCCCATGAAAGGAAGAGGGAAATGAACCATAAGAGGAAGTGGAGAGGAGTGGTGGGCATAACTGTCTCCTGGGAGACAGTCTAGCCTCCCACTTTTCTCTTCTCTTCCTTTTCTCCTCTGTGCCATTGCTCTCTACCTTTTTAAAATCCAGTGTCTGGGAGGAGGAGCAGTAGCAACAGTTCTTTGCACCTGCTGAAGCATCATCAGGTAAGGGAAGGGTAGCATTTGGCCCCCTATCTCAGACAGGGGAAGGTTTGGGACCCCTGGATTGCTGTGGGCATGTGGTTGCAAATCTCAGATGAGTGGAAACTCATGGATGTGACTCACAGATATATTTTCCTTGGAATAGCTGCACATTTGCGCTGGGCCTCTCCCTGGATGCTGCTCCAAGGGTGTAATGGGGGGGTTGAAGCTCTGGTACATCTCCTCCCGCAAGATATCTCAGGGGCTGCCCTTGAAACTTTTTCCGAAGGAGCTTAGCAGAGAAGAGCAGGAGGCAAACGGATAAATTTACCTAAGGGAGTTTGTTATTATTAACTTGAGGCCAATGGTTCCAAACTGTGGGTCGTGACCTGATTTGTGGTGGGTCCCCAAAGAGTGATGGATAGATCAGGTAACTAATTGCCTGAGGTTGTTCAAAAATCAGAGAGCTTAGCTGCTAATTACCCTGCAGAGTTCAGCTCCTGCAGGTTACAAGCATGTGTATATATAGGGAGATAAAACATTTGAGGGTCTTTTTCTGGTTATTATAAATAAATAAAATATTATTTCTTTCAAGATCTCATTTTCAAAAGTCAAGTAAACCTAGATGAGTCGCGATAGAGTGGTATTTTAAAAAGTGGGTCCCGGTGCCAAAGGGTTTGGGACCTACTGCTTCAGGCCAGGGGTGTCCAAAGTTTTTGGCAGGAGGGCCACATCAGCTCTCTGACACTGTGTCTGAGGCCGGGGAAAAAAAGAATTCATTTACATTTAAAATTTGAATAAATTTACATAAGTTTACATAAATGAATATATTAAAGACGAACTTATATGAATGAATGAAGGTCTCGCAGTAGCTCAGGGCCTATAAAAGGCCTTGCACAAAGCAAGGCCAGCCTTTCCTTTGCTGCCGCTACTGCATCACAGACGTGAAACAGCAAGAAGTGGAGGGAGCCCACATCCCACAGCTCATGTGAGAGGTCAAACAGTCACCCTCACGCTGCGAGCAGTTGCGTTGGGCCAGTTCGGGCTCCAACAAATCTCTGGAGGGCCAGAGGCTCATTGGAGACTGGGGGCTTCCTGAGGGCCGCATTGAGAGGCCTCAAGGGCCGCATGTGGCCCCAGGGCCGGGGTTTGGGCACCCCTGCTTTAGGCCATTGTCTTTGTCAAGGGCTGCCTGAGAGACAGAGTGTCGCTCACTCTCTATTAAATCTAAAATGCTACGCCAATTTGCATAGGAGTAAGTCCTACTGGGTAGCATTTCCCTTGGAGCAGTACAGAACTAGTCGGCTGTGCACCATGTATTGTACAGCTGTGCTGCCCGGGAGCACCTGCTGACCCCCACTGACCCCCTCAAACTATGCTTCCCACCCTTGCCAGGGTGGGGCAACCCCAGTGCTAACATTTCCCTAAGATTCCGAACGAAAGATCGGAGCGCCATCACCGCTCCCCCCATATATTTAATGAACCATCCTCCAACAAACACAGCGGCCTTCTCTTGTGTGAGATTGTGGTCTTCAGTTTCGGCAGCTAGGAGAGGACGGTGCAGGGTGGCTATTCAATTAAACGGAAAAAAAAAACAAGCTGCATCTTTCCATCATACAATATTCATGCCGCTCTGTAATTAACCCACCCACAAGCACACCCGCTCCTGGCTTTGATTTAGAGTCGACTCGCAATTGCAGCCGGAGAGTCCACAGCATCAAAAGCGACAACCCTAATTGATTAAAACTCAATATTAAGAAGAGGCGGCAACTCCAGTAGAATTGCAGGTGGGGGGGCGTAGGGTTGGGGGGTGGGAAATTGCCTTTTCCACACTAACATAAATTGAAATTAAGCATCTGATGAATAAAACATGATGAGGCTAATTTTAAAAACCTTTTGTGGTATCACCCCAGCGCAAGAATTTTCCACTGTGTCTTTGTGCAATAAATAACAATCTTGGGTTTGTTGTTTTTTAAGCCTATAAATAACTGCTTTATGCACGACTGAGAAACAACAACTCCCTTTTTATTATCTAGGCACGCTCTCCAGTCCGAAAACACGGTCGTACAGCAGACCGAGCAGGAGTGCACAAATAGACAGGGCTGTCCGTAATTAGGCAGAGCACATGGACTCCACATGCTCGGGGGCCGGGCTGGGGCCAGATGTTGCTGGGTGCCAGGTGGTGCAACCCCATTTTCCCCAAAGGAGGGTTGTAGCCATGTAATCAGGAACAGATTTCCAAAACCAGCAATGGAAACTGCCGCTGAAAGCCTGACGGCTTTTTCAGAGGTGTGACTCCTCTTTGCGCCATCACTTCTTTTTTTTCAGCAAAAGCCCACATGATCCCAAACTTGTCATAAACGCATTTCGTCGCACAGTCCTTCCCCCCCCCCCCACATGCAAGTGAATCAACATGGGTCCACCACCACCCTCCGCATGCCCAGTTCTCATATTCACGAATTTAAACATCCACAGATCCATTATGGTCCACACGGGTGCCTCCAGAGGTTCCCCGCAATTAGCCTCCAGAGGCCCCTCCTGGCTCATGCCAGGCTGGTCATCCATTCTGGGTCGCGCCAGCCCAGCAACCCACCCACTCCACTGGTCTCTGCGGACTTCAGAATGGCCCACAGAAGCCTCTGAAAGTGACTTCCAGTCAAATGGGAAGTTGACTCCAAAAACTGGAAGTAACTTCCAGAAGCTTCTGTGGGCCATTCTGAGGTCCGCAGAGGCCAATAGAGTGGGTGGGTTGCTGGCCTGGCGCGACCCAGAAGAGGTTTCCATGGGCTCCATTTAAGTAACTGTGAGAGTTTCAGGAGTGGACCTCAGCATCCACATAAATTCTTTATCTCAAGCGGGGGGGGGGGTTCCTTATCTCCTAGGGGGAGCAGGAACCAAACCCCCGCAGATAAGGAGGGACCAATGTCATCTAGTATTTGTTTGTTTTACCCAGCCCCATTTCAAACATGAATTTATACCAGATTCCATAAGATGCTCTCTGCTAATCAGGACACTGAAGTCTTGGGAAACTCTCCAGCACAAGAACGCCCCTTCTCTGTATATTAATTAAGAATGAAGGTGAAAATTGGGACCACAACCAGGGTTTGGGCCACCAAGGAGCTGCTGTTGGTGGCATATGGCAGGTATTGAGTAGCACTTTCCTTATCCAATCAATGGTAAAGACATGCTTATGTACAAGCAACTTTGCTGAAGCTAAGCTGGTTTATGTCTGGAAAATACCTGGATGAGAAACCACATTGAGTTCTTCCATGGAAGAAGGATGGAGTGCAAATGAAATAAACAAATATGTGGTGTGGATGGAGGGGAGCAGGTTTCATGAAGCACCAGGATGCAGGTCTCTTGTTGTCTTGTGTGCTCCCTGGGGCATTTGGTGGGCCACTGTGAGATCCAGGAAGCTGGACTAGATGAGCCTATAGCCTGATCCAGTGGAGTTCTTCTTATGTTCTTAAGTTCTTAAGCATGTTGTCTCTATTTACCGCCCTGTAGGAGGAATGACAGTGAACCCTTGGTATCCATGGGGGATCTATTCCGGGACCCCTTCCCCAGATATCAAAATCTGCAGATACTGGAATTTATGGGGGTGCCAAATGGCACAACAATTACTCACCTGGAGGCTGCATCCAGCCCACTGGAGGTCATGCTGGCCTCCCATACTCCTCAGAAGGCCTCCCAGATGCAAACAGAAGCCTCTCCCAGTTCAGGCCAGGGACTTCCAGTCATGTCCAAGAGGTGTTCTGAGGTGCAGGGAGCCTGCATGTGGCCACCCTGCACTTCAGAACACCTCTAGACATGACTTGAAGTGCCCAACTTGAACCAGTGTGTCTGTGGCCCAGGCACAAAAATCTTTTGTACCTTCCACCCCCTTGCCATTCCCCTTCCTCCATGATGTGCACCTCCCCTTGGGGCAGAGGGGGAAGATGCGTCCACACCTTGTCTCTCCATTCCTTTGCTTAGATGTGCAACTTCAGCGCATCACCCAGGTTTGACTAAAAGATGGAACAAGCCAGTTTAAGGAACTCACCAAGACCCTCCTTCAAACATCTAACTCAAAGCACTGCCCCAGCTCACCCCACGGTGCTCCACCCATGGTGCTCCACAACCTATCATCTACACAGAAGTGAAAGACAGTGTGGTGTAGCGGTTAGTGTGTTGGACTTTCATGATCAAAATCTCTTTGCAACCTTGAAACTTCCTGTACAGGACTGGCCATAGGATCTGTGGGGACAAATGCACAACCTATCATCCGATGGTGCTTTGGGCTCTATCACTTCCACTGGTATTCCAAGGTCCACCTAGCTAAGTGGGCTTTCTGACGGGCCTGGGCCTTCAAGCAGTGCCCAAGCTGGACTGACCCTGACGCCACTCCTGATTAAATATCTCTGTGTCCCTCCAATTGATGCTGGGTAAGTTCTTGAGTAGCAGTCATCCCAAGGAAGCGAAGGCTCCCATTGTTTCTTCAAAACGTACCATCTGTACACGGCAGCCTTGAATTCCAAAAATCAGAGGCTTGCTTAAGGCATCCAGATGATTTCAAGAATTCCTAGGGAGAGAAAAGAAATATAAATATCTCCAAACACACTATCAATACTGACCACATTTCCAAACAGCTTTCAGCCCCTTCTCTATTTTTTAAGTGTCAAATGTTTCCACGTAGTTTTGGAAAACTCTTGGGTAGAACAAAATTAGAAGGAGCTGGATTTATGGCCACAATGCATGGCCTGGATTCAATTGAGACCCCACCCAGTTGCCTTGACTCAAGAAAGCTGCCTGGAGTATTTTCTCCCCAAGCCTTGGCACTTGCTTCTCCAGCAAAAAAAGGTCACACTTTGGGGTTTATCAGCAGACCTGCGGCCAGGACATTATGCGGAGGTGTGGGGGCAGTCGGGGGACGGGCAAAGGAGTGGACGCCGAACAGCCAGAACCTAAGTATATGTAGCCAAATGTTGTCAAAGCTATTCAACTGTATCAAATATTAATAAAATAAAATGTCATTTGGATTTTATAAACATGCAAAGCCTGGTCTTGTTACTTTGCACTCATTAATCAGAACACGAGAAACTCAGTAAGGGAAAAAGTTTTGGTTCTGACTAACAGGCCAAACCTAACCAACTTTCCAGTGCCCATGCAGCTGCAATGCAGCCCCAAGCAGTGGCGTTACTAGGGGGGTGGGGGGGTACAGGCCACACTGGATGATGCGCACAGGGTGTGTTTGTGTGAAACCATTGTAAGAAGAACCCCGCTGGATAAAGACAAAGCCCCATCTAGTCCAGCTTCCTGTATCTCACAGTGGCCCACCAAATGCTTCAGGTAACATAGTAGACAACAGACACAACCTGCGTCCTGGTGCCCTCCCCTGCACCTGGCAATCTGCATCTCCCCTGCATCTGCAAGAGGTCAAGCTATGACTCAGTGACTCTGACCTTTCTACGTGTTCTCTCTGGGATCCTTGTGGGGTGTGGCCCTAACCCTTTATCCTTCTCCTCTGAGCACTTCCTCTTGTCCTCTGACCACCGACCTGTTAAGATCTAAGTAATAGCTGAACCTCTGATCCTAATCGGATGCTGTAAATATACACTCAATGGAACTGTAAAGAAATAACTTCTTTTTTGCAACTTTAACGAGCCATTGCCTCTTTGTCTTTTTTATTGATTAGCAGTCAGCAGGGTGAGGGAGGTTCCCTGGGGTGATACCCAAAGGGGGGGTTTGCCGCTTAAGCTACTCTGCTTCCCCCCAAAGAGGAAACTATTTTTCAATTTCCTCCAACAGCTGCGAGCCGCATCTGGCCCCCAGGCTGGGGTTTGGAGACCCCTGCTGTAGATGAAAACCAAAGTTCAGTTCTCTGCGTGTGTGTGTGTGTGTGTGTGTGTGTGTGTGTGTGTGTGTTCCTAGTGCAGGTGGGGAAGTCAGACTTTTGAATGCCCTTCAGGAAAGGGAACCCCTCCATACAGAGTGTCAGCACAGTCTTATACATGTCTACTCAGAAGTAGATCTCATTGTGTTCAGTGGGGTTTACTCTCAGGAAAGTGCGGATAGGATTGCAGCCTGTAGCTCATTTACTATCTCCTTGCTTCAAATCGGCATTAAAGGGAGAGAGGGTGGCTGGTGGTCCACTGCATTTTGACCAAGACCTTCCAATGCTGTTTTCCCCTTACCCACTTACTACACCCCTCCCCAGAAAGAGGCCGGAGAGGAAGGCGGGGGGTTACACTGTTAGCAATGCTCTCCTCCACACTTCCTCTTCTGCTCCCTTCCACTCTTTCTTTCCAAACCTGGGGGGTAGGAAGGGGAGGAGTGGCAAAGGCAGGAGGATGGAGATGAGACCTCCCCTCTCTATCTGCCATGTGAAGTGACCACATGGCTTCCTAGACAGACCAGCCCTGGACCCACTTGGCTTCATGAGGAGTCAGCACCTTCTTCCTATACTCTCTGTTTTCTGCACTCACTAGTCTAAACCGGCCGGATCCCAAAGGATCTCCTCTATGGAGAACTCGTGCAGGGAAAGCGCCCTACAGGTAGACCACAGCTGCGATACAAGGACATCTGCAAGAGGGATCTGAAGGCCTTAGGAGTGGACCTCAACAGGTAGGAAACCCTGGCCTCTGAGTGTCCCGCTTGGAGGCAGGCTGTGCAGCATGGCCTCTCCCAGTCTGAAGAGACACTTGGCCAACAGTCTGAGGCAAGAGGCAAAGAAGGAAGGCCCATAGCCAGGGAGACAGACCAGGGACAGACTGCACTTGCTCCCGGTGTGGAAGGGATTGTCACTCCCGGATTGGCCTTTTCAGCCACACTAGACGCTGTTCCAGAACCACCTTTCAGAGTGCGATACCAGAGTCTTTCGAGACTGAAGGTTGCCTACATTAGTCTAAACAGATCTGAATATTTCTTTGCATTCATTAAAAAAAAAAAAGCTTCCTGTAAGTAGAAAACTAGCACAGCAAAAGCACTCTGAATAGAACAGATCTTCCTACTAGATTGTCCGTGCAGAGTGCGTTTTGGCACGAGGAAAAATTCTGCACTGGCATCACCAATTCTAACCACAACAGGTTGATGGCAGGGGGTGGCTAATCCCTGTCCTTGTGGAGGGGAGCTGCAAACATGATTTGTAGGGTACAGATGCTGAGCACGCCAGTGGCCCAGACTGGGTGTAATCTGCTAGCCCAAGAAAGAGCATTTGTCTGCTCTGCAATCAAATCATCACGCAGTGCTGTTTGGAGCTCCTCCTTCCACCTGGACATAAGGGCAGGGATTCACCCCCCAGAACTTTCACCACCACCCCCAGATCCATCGCCCACAGTGGCAGTCCACCAGTAAGAGTCTGACCGGTTCCCAAAGTGTGTGTTGCGATGCCTTGGGGCACCATGGCACACTCACAGAGGTGTTGTGAGATGTCCCTAGCGGCCCTCCTACCTGGGCCTCCGGGTGCCATCGTCTTGAATCTCATGAAATCTTGCGAGATGCAAGTTAGCGCCACCCAAGTTTTGTGAGATTTCGGCACCATCCATCTTGGATTTTGTGCAAGTTTGCAGTATCCAAAATGGTGGCACCTGGCCAAGTCCGGAAGAAGAGATTGCAGGGGGCATCATGACCCAGGTATGTTTGGTGACCACAGGTCTAATCATATAGGTCTTTAGAACACCGGCATCAGCTTTGGCTCCAATAAGCCCCATTTCCTTGTTGAATGTGGCCATGAGCCAGGGAGGGTATCTAATCCATACTGGGACCATGGCATGTTCAAAGCATTAACCCCCCTTTTCCCCACAATAGTCCAGATCTGAATCACCCCCCCCCCCACTGGATCAGAACATAGGCCCACTGGATAAGAACAGCCCCACTGGATCAGGCCATAGGCCCATCTAGTCCAGCTTCCTGTACCTCACAGCGGCCCACCAAATGCCCCAAGGAGCACACCAGATAACAAGAGACTTGCATTCTGGTGCCCTCCCTTGCATCTGGCATTCTGACATAACCCATTTCTAAAATCAGGAGGTTGCGCATACACATCACGGCTTGAACCCCGTAATGGATTTTTCCTCCAGAAATTTGTCCAATCCCCTTTTAAAGGCGTCCAGGCCAGTCACCATCACCACATCCTGTGGCAGAGAGTTCCACAGACCAACCACACGCTGAGTGAAGAAATATTTTCTTTTGTCTGTTCTAACTCTCCCAACACTCAATTTTAGTGGATGTCCCCTGGTTCTGGTGTTATGCGAGAGTGTAAAGAGCATCTCCCTATCCACTCTGTCCATTCCCTGCATAATTTTGTATGTCTCAATCATGTCCCCCCTCAAGCGTCTCTTTTCTAGGCTGAAGAGGCCCAAACGCCGTAGCCTTTCCTCATAAGGAAGGTGCCCCAGCCCAGTAATCATCTTAGTCGCTCTCTTTTGCACCTTTTCCATTTCCACTATGTCTTTTTTGAGATGCGGCGACCAGAACTGGACACAATCCTCCAGATGTGGCCCACAGCTGCTATTTCTGAAAGAAGTTGTGTCCGTCAGCGTGAATGATGGACTTCTTCACGTAACATGTAGCTTGGCCTTGAGTCAATACCCGGAACAGTAGCGACTGCCTCCCAAGGGAACTTGGCTTTTCAATATTGTGGCCTGTTATGGCTCACTGACAGCACCGCCGACAAAGAACAATTGATCCCCTTTCTTACGAGGCAGACAGCTTGGCTGGCTCACGCCACCTTTTAATCCCATGGTGCTGACTCTTGCTGGTAGGACATGGAAGCCTAAACCACAGGGGCCAATTTGGTGGCAGCCTGGAGGGTCTTCTTTTATCCAAGCGCCTTCTTGGCTGCTAAAAAGATGGTGTGGGTTTGGGAGGCGTTTTTTTGGTCTTCTTTGCGCTCAGCCCACAGTCCCTTTCTGCCAAAAATGCAGATGAGAACAGCTCTATTGTAACGTGTCACCCAAGATGATTTTCAAGTTGATAAGGTCATGGCGGTTTCCTCTTCTCAGAAAATACATTAAAGATTTACAGCTCATTAACCAATGTTGTGGATGGTGTGTTGGAGGGGGGGGACTGTGTGCATGTGTGGGAGACGGCGCAAGGAAGCAGACTGGGATTTCAGCTAACTGACAAGAGTAAGTAAGGTCTGGCCGCAAAGCGGGGAATCCAAAGTCCGAAATCCCAGAGTCTATTTCTGATTCTGGCGAGAAGTGGGACTGGCAGCGCAATCCTAAGTAGTGCTGGAATGGGCAGGCCGCACACCCCTGATGGACCCCCTCCCATGCAGAGGGCGGGACAATACCCCCAGTGGCGGGCATGGTGATGCACTATCATCCTACCACTATTGGTTTTTTGGCTATAACTTTTGATTGAACAGAGATATTTCAACACAGTCTGTTTCATTGCATTCTGCATGAAATTCCACATTGAATGATATATAACATGATACTTATTTGAAAATACCAAGATTTAAAAAATTTTGGCCAGTAGTGGTGTCACCCCCCCTACACATCACCATGTGTGGCCCGCACCCCCTTGTGATGAAACTGCCTATTACTGCAAGCTTCTCTTGCCTTTTATTGGTTTACAGCATAGTGTTGCCTTTTTCTATTTTCTTGCTATTCCCAAACTTCTTAGCACTAGGACCCACTTTTTAGAATGACAATCTGTCAGGACCCATCAGAAGTTATGTCATTAAGGGCACAATTGTAGCCCTGCCTTAGGCTGGCGCAAGTCCCTGCACTAGCCTAGAAGAGTCGCAAACGTGCCGTAAAGCACATTTCCACCTTGGAAGCAAGCCGTGCCAGTGCACTTCTGTGTGCCGGGGCGCAGAGGCTGCATCCAGCCTCCATGGTTGCTTGCACCAAGTAGGTTGCATCAGCCAAGATCGGTCAATGCAGAGGGGTCTGGGGAGGGCGGGGAGGAGGTGGCAGGGAGGCAGCCACTCCGTTCTCCTCGGACTTATGCCACCTCCTGAGCTGGCGCAAGTCCGAGGAGACCCATTGGGGCTGTGGTGGATTACCCAGGGGTAAGGGAAAGAGTTTCCCCTAGCCTGCAGCTGAGCCACTTCTGGCCCCAATCTTGCACTGGATACAGCACAGGCCTCCTGGTCTGCCTGTTCCAGCACAAGATAGGATTGCTCTGTAAGGATATGCTTTTCAACAACCTCAGAAAGTTCTCAAAGTGGTTTATGTGGCAAAAGAAATGAACAGAAGGGAAAAAAATGATTTTCTGTCCCCAAAAGACTGACGATCTTCAGGAAAAAATAAAGGTTTGAAGGGCAACACCAGCAAAGACCAGTGGAAGGGATGCCAAGTTGGGGCGAATTGGGATATCAGCTGGGAAGTCTGTCATCAGATCTCCTGACATTTTTGTTTTGACTTAAAAGCACTTACAGGGGTGGGGGAGAGGGTTAAGCCCCCCTTTCTAGAGCTGGCCATTTGGAAGTCCTTGTGGCTGCTTTGTTAGACAACCAGATGGCAAATTCATTGAGGCAGAGAACTGGCTGTGCTCACTGGTTCTACTCTAATGCACCATGAACTCTTAATAGTGCTGCATAACAGTGGTGGACCTGCCATTATATGAAAAGGGCAAATGCCCTGGGCACGGAGCCTGGCGCACCTCTAGGACCACGCGGAAGCCTCATTGACTCTCTTGACGCGGTCAGAAACTGTGTTTTGGGAGGCTTTCCCCGTGCGTCCTGGAGTCACGCAAGGCTCTGTAATGTTACGGTGCGTGGGGGGGATGGATTCGTGTATGGGGGGACAGTGGCATCTCACAGGGGTTGCCATCGCAGACCTTTGCCCCGGGTGTGGGGCTGGGGCAGTCTGCCACTGCTGCATAAAACTACTGTTATGGGTAGAGGTGTTTCAAAATTGTGTGTGTGTGTTTTAAAATTGGTTGAATTAAAATGCAAAAATGGGACTTTGCGTTTTTATTCACAACTGGACGCATGATTCCAGCATTCCCGACTCATTATCTGTGGATAGAGGTGCTTGAAAAATGTTGTGTTTTGTGTGTGTGTGTGTGTGTGTTTTAACTTAACTTTGTGTTAACTTTGTTTAACACAGTGGTGTAAAACAAACACCTCTAGTTATGGTTAACGTGTTAATTCGCAAGATTTGTGCAACGTCAGGGCCTCTGTGTCAACTATTTTTCAGGACAAAAAAATTCCTAGCTACGCCGAACTGTACAAAGTATTTTCCAGCAGATTTCACTGGTGGATCCAACCCTGCATCCATTCCCTCTCTCCTTTTTCAATTAAGACTTGCCCTCCAGCTACCAGTTTGCTGATTCACTCCCCCATAGTTATACAGCTGATGGCTCATAAAGACTTTGTGCTAACCAGAATCCCTAAATAACGCTGGGCTACATCATGGCCACAGCGGTGATTTCTTCACTTCCAAATCTGAACTTTTATTCCTTTAAGCCTCTGAAAGTCAGGGAGGTTCTTAGAGGAACTGTAGTGGGCTGCATCAGAGAACTGTGGGTAGAAGAAGTCAACGGTGGCCTCTTGGCACAGCATGTCCTAAAAATGGGCAGAGATGCTGAGTCAACGTTCGGCACGAGCCAACGGGATTCTCTCTAATATTGAGGATTTGGAGCTTGGATGCATTGCATTCCAGAGTTGTAATGTAAGGAGGATCTGGAAGCAGTGGGGGCACCAAACCCCCAGAGGCTTCTAGAAACAGTAGGGCAACTCTCAGAAAAAGGTAACGGGGCTAGCTCAAGATCGTCCAGCATTTGAGATGGTGGTGTCAAATGTTGACACCTTCTTTCCCAATGGGGCACCAGCAGACTGTTGCTGCTCTGTCTGCTCCTCCTTCCCCTCCCCTTACTAGATTTGAAAAGTTATGGGAGAGGGAAAGCCTGGAGGACAGGGGAAGGAAGGAAGAATAGAGTAGTAGCTAGAGTGTCTCCCAGTAGATGCATAAGCCCATCCCTACCTTCTCTTCTCCATATCCTCTTCTGCTTTCTCTCTTCTTTTTCAAATCCAGCAAGCACAACAGAAGAGCAGGGTAGAGGCAAATGGTGGGGACAGAGCTATCTGGTGAACCCCCAATAACCCATCACCTGCAGCGACTGACACAGTCCGCCTGGTGGACGGACCACCCCGACATGCTGTGATTTGAGGAACAGATGCCCTTCCAAACTGATCGTGGGGGTGGGGTCCTGCCTGGGAACTGATTCACCGTTATGCTGAATATGGAGTGGGTAGCCGGTGGCTCGCAGGGTTGATCTGCCCCCTAGAGCAAATTTTAATCAATTCAAAAAAATTGCATTCACAGGTTGACTTCCAAGGAACAGAAGCAATGATGAGACACTGGCTTTGCTCAGTTGTCACACTGTGGGACAAGCCTGGAAAGAGGCCGCAGGGCTTGCACACGCTCTCAGTTTACAATAAAAAAGCAACCAACAGTTGACAGAACCAGTTTCAGCACCAACACTGTTCCCAGGACTGTAGTGCAAACCCTTACTTCAGTGGTTTGTTTCATTGCATTGCTCGTAAAATTATGCATAGAATATAATATATAACATAATGGTATTATTTGAACACACTGTGACGTTCACAGTGGGCAGGGTGACACCACTACTCACCAACATTTTTAAAATCTTGGTATTTTTGAATACCAAATCATCATGAATACCATCATGTTATATATATCAATCGATGCATAATTTCATGCAGAATGGAACAAACCATGCCTAAATATCTCTATTCTATCAAAAGTTATAGCCAAAACACCAGTGGGGACAGGGTGATGGCACATCATCTCACCCACTTCCTGGGACGTTGCCCCACCCACTGCATGGAAGAAGGTTCATCTTAGGGGTGATGCAATTGCCTCTGACACCGGGTGACACAAACCCTAGTGGTGCCAGTGGGTATATACTGTTTTTTGATGATAATGATTATCTCACCTAGAAAGTCATTAGCAAATGACGGAAGAGAGAATGGGAAAGTCTGGATCATATTTTCAAGATATGGGAGAGCCCAATTATCACGCAAGACGTCCTTTCAGCTGTCCTGCTTCTCCTGCAGTGTTTCGTTGGAGCTCAGCAGCTGAGAAGTGGTTTGCTAAGTGACACTTGGGCAGAAGTGGAGCTGCTGAAAGGGCAGCACAGGTGATAAACGGGTTCTCCCAGCACCTTAGCAGCATGTCCCTGTCTCTCTCCTCTTGGTCTGCCCCTTTCTTCCCTAGAGATCCTTGCCACCTGAGGTCTCCTTCCATCTCTCCCTCCTGGAGCCATGGCAGAAGTGATGTGCTGAAAGAGCAGTGCTAGGAGAGCCCAATTATCACAGGGGATGGATAAAGAACTTCCAAGGGCTGCATCTGGCCCACGGACCTTATGTTTGACACCCCTGCCATAGATGGCTGATCTGTTGGCGGTGCACGGCCTCCTGGGTTGCGAGCCACTGGAAGTGCTTCACAAGACAGTCAGAGAGACTGCAGCCCAGGTAATG
Organism: Tiliqua scincoides; assembly: GCF_035046505.1. Lineage (NCBI taxonomy): Eukaryota > Metazoa > Chordata > Lepidosauria > Squamata > Scincidae > Tiliqua > Tiliqua scincoides. Next base: position 8,838,270 of record NC_089831.1, on the reverse strand, counting down.
CACTGACAGATCTCATGGTCTGCCAGCAGGATGTACAAATAGGACTGGGCTGCAAGAGAGATGATCAGATGATTTCTTGGTTAAGAACTAAGAGCCCAATCCTATCCAACTTTCCAGTACGGGTGCAACCGCAATGCAACCCCAGGATAAGAAAACAAATATTCCCTTACCTTGACAAGGCCTCCGTGACTGCCTCTCCACCTCAGGATGAAGTTACAACCCATTGGCACGGCTCTGGGGCGGACTGGGCCCTATGGGAGCAATCCTAACCGGCACTTATGCCGGTATAGGTGCTCCGGAGGACTCATAAACGTGCCATAAAGAACGTTTGCGCCTCCTTAGGCGGGAGCCGCGTCGGCGCATCTGGATGCGCCAATGTGCGGACAGAGGCAGAAGCCGCCGCCGCAGCTCCTGCGCAGGCACAAGCAGCAAAGCTAGGCGTGGGGGGCGGGGGAAGGGGGTGGGAGGGGCGTTACTGGGCGGGGGAGGGCGGGCCCAGGGGAGGGTGCGCCGGGAGCCGGGGACAGGGCTGGGACCCGGCAGTTATGACGGATCCCAACCCCCCATCCCCAGGGCAAGCGGAGCAGCTTCAAGCCGCTCTGCTCTTCTTGGACTTGCGCCACCTCCGGAGGTGGTGCGGGTCCGAGGAGACCCTTAGGGGCATGCAGCCCTTACCCAGGGGTAAGGGGAAGAGCTTCCCCTTGCCCCTGGCTGCTTGCTGCAATCCCGCGTTGGATGCAGCACAAGCCTTTTGGCTTCCTGCTCCAGCGCGGGTTAGGATTGCGCCCTATATGACTTCCTGCAATAAAGCTGATAGAAAGTTTTTCAAAGCATTGCTAAGCCCTCTTATTATGACAATCATGATAGGGCCATTATCTTCACTTTAGGGAGCCTGGCTACCAGCCAAACTGTCCGGTCGCTGCTTTGAGACATTCACCAGCTGAAGAAAACAACCTGGGATTCCTCCAGCATTATCAGAAAATTGAAAGCACTTGAGTTTGTAGCAAGTGAAACTTTTTTCCCAACTCATTGGCTAGAAAGTTATAGGGGGGAAATGGGGAGAGGTTGTATAATGAAGGGTGAACGGAGAGCTGTCTGCAATATATTCACTTCCACACAAGAACTAAAATACCTGGAGAAGCGCAGGCAGGCAGCCAGCGCAGGCAGCGCAAGCGCAGGCAGCCAGAGGAGGACCGTGGGGAGACTTCTGGGGACGATCAGGCTTCGTCCCAACCTCAGGCGTGCAGCTCCTCGGCTGCCCGGGTGGGAAGTCTCGGGACTGGAGGACGTCATCCTGGAGAGGAGGGAAACAATCCCCTAGGGGGGATCCCTTCTCCAGGGGATGGGCCCATATCCGAGCGCACTCGGGATACTCCTCGGCGGGAGGGGGGTGGGGGGCTTCTTGTAGTGGGGGATTCGATTATTAGAAACATAGAGAGGGGGGTTTGCGACGGATGTGAGGACCGCATGGTGACTTGCCTGCCTGGTGCGAAGGTTGCGGACATCACTTCTCGTCTAGACAGGCTAGTAGACAGTGCTGGGGGAGAGGTAGCGGCTGTGGTGCATGTCGGCACCAACGACGTGGGCAAGTGTAGCTGGGAGGTCCTGGAGGCCAAATTTAGGCTTTTAGGCAGGAAGCTGAAAGCCAGGACCTCAAAGGTAGCGTTCTCTGAAGTGCTACCTGTTCCACGCGCAGGGCCAGCTAGGCAGGCGGAGATCAGGGGTCTCAATGCGTGGATGAGACGGTGGTGTAGGGAGGAGGGGTTTAAATTTGTTAGGCACTGGGGAACGTTTTGGGACAAGCGGGGCCTGTACAAGAGGGACGGGCTCCATTTGAAGCAGAATGGAACCAGACTGCTGGCGCATAACATTAAAAAGGTGGCAGAGCAGCTTTTAAACTGATCCCTGGGGGAAGGCCGACAGGAGCCGAGGGGCATCCGGTTCGGGACTCCTCATCCCTATGGGTTGAGGATGGGGAGGTTAGAGAACAAGACAAAGGCAGGGTAGGAGAAGAAATTGGGAAAGGTAGGGAGATGGGATGTGATAGACGGTTTGGCAAAATGAGAGGATGCGGGGACAAAGGAGCGAATAAGCAGCCCATCCTGGGGCATTCCGTGTATAAATGCTTTTATGCGAATGCCCGAAGTCTACGAGCAAAGGTGGGAGAACTGGAATGTCTGGTGACAAGGGAAAATATTGACATAGTGGGCATAACGGAAACCTGGTGGAATGCGGAGAATCAGTGGGATACCGCAATCCCGGGCTATAAACTCTACAGGAGGGACAGGCAGGGGCGTGTTGGAGGTGGGGTGGCCCTTTATGTTAAGGAAGGGATAGAATCCAGCAAAGTAGAGATTGAAGGTGGGTCCGACTCCACCGTAGAATCTCTGTGGGTTAAATTACCAGGCTTGTGCAGTGATGTAATACTGGGGGTGTGCTATCGTCCTCCAGACCAGAAATCTGATGGGGACCTTGAAATGAGGAAACAGATCAGGGAGGTGACAAGGAAGGACAGGGTTGTAATCATGGGGGACTTCAATTATCCTCATATTGACTGGGTCAATTTGTGTTCTGGTCACGATAAGGAAACCGGATTTCTTGACGTGCTAAATGACTGTGGCTTAGATCAGCTAGTCACGGAGCCCACCAGAGGACTGGTGACTCTGGATTTAATTTTGTGCGGTACGCAGGACCTGGTTAGTGATGTAAACGTTACTGAGCCATTGGGGAACAGTGATCATGCTGCGATCCGTTTTGACGTGCACGTTGGGGGAAGAATACCAGGCAAATCTCTCACAAAAACCCTTGACTTCCGACGGGCGGACTTCCCTCAAATGAGGAGGCTGGTTAGAAGGAGGTTGAAAGGGAGGGTAAAAAGAGTCCAGTCTCTCCAGAGTGCATGGAGGCTGCTTAAAACAACAGTAATAGAGGCCCAGCAGAGGTGTATACCGCAAAGAAAGAAGGGTTCCACTAAATCCAGGAGAGTGCCCGCATGGCTAACCAGCCAAGTTAGAGAGGCTGTGAAGGGCAAGGAAGCTTCCTTCCATAAATGGAAGTCTTGCCCTAATGAAGAGAATAAAAAGGAACATAAACTGTGGCAAAAGAAATGTAAGAAGGTGATAGGGGAGGCCAAGCGAGACTATGAGGAACGCATGGCCAGCAACATTAAGGGGAATAATAAAAGCTTCTTCAAATATGTTAGAAGCAGGAAACCCGCCAGAGAAGCGGTTGGCCCTCTGGATGGTGAGGGAGGGAAAGGGGAGATAAAAGGAGACTTAGAGATGGCAGAGAAATTAAATGAGTTCTTTGCATCTGTCTTCACGGCAGAAGACCTCGGGCAGATACCGCTGCCCGAACGGCCCCTCCTAACCGAGGAGTTAAGTCAGATAGAGGTTAAAAGAGAAGATGTTTCAGACCTGATTGATAAATTAAAGATCAATAAGTCACCGGGCCCTGATGGCATACACCCAAGGGTTATTAAGGAATTGAAGAATGAAGTTGCAGATCTCTTGACTAAGGTATGCAACTTGTCCCTCAAAACGGCCACGGTACCAGAAGATTGGAGGATAGCAAATGTCACGCCTATTTTTAAAAAGGGAAAGAGGGGGGACCCGGGAAACTATAGGCCGGTCAGCCTAACATCCATACCGGGTAAGATGGTGGAATGCCTCATCAAAGATAGGATCTCAAAACACATAGACGAACAGGCCTTGCTGAGAGAGAGTCAGCATGGCTTCTGTAAGGGTAAGTCTTGCCTCACGAACCTTATAGAATTCTTTGAAAAGGTCAACAGGCATGTGGATGCTGGAGAACCCGTGGACATTATATATCTGGACTTTCAGAAGGCGTTTGACACGGTCCCTCACCAAAGGCTACTGAAAAAACTCCACAGTCAGGGAATTAGAGGACAGGTCCTCTCGTGGATTGAGAACTGGTTGGAGGCCAGGAAGCAGAGAGTGGGTGTCAATGGGCAATTTTCACAATGGAGAGAGGTGAAAAGCGGTGTGCCCCAAGGATCTGTCCTGGGACCGGTGCTTTTCAACCTCTTCATAAATGACCTGGAGACAGGGTTGAGCAGTGAAGTGGCTAAGTTTGCAGACGACACCAAACTTTTCCGAGTGGTAAAGACCAGAAGTGATTGTGAGGAGCTCCAGAAGGATCTCTCCAGACTGGCAGAATGGGCAGCAAAATGGCAGATGCGCTTCAATGTCAGTAAGTGTAAAGTCATGCACATTGGGGCAAAAAATCAAAACTTTAGATATAGGCTGATGGGTTCTGAGCTGTCTGTGACAGATCAGGAGAGAGATCTTGGGGTGGTGGTGGACAGGTCGATGAAAGTGTCGACCCAATGTGCGGCGGCAGTGAAGAAGGCCAATTCTATGCTTGGGATCATTAGGAAGGGTATTGAGAACAAAACGGTTAGTATTATAATGCCGTTGTACAAATCTATGGTAAGGCCACACCTGGAGTATTGTGTCCAGTTCTGGTCGCCGCATCTCAAAAAAGACATAGTGGAAATGGAAAAGGTGCAAAAGAGAGCGACTAAGATGATTACGGGGCTGGGGCACCTTCCTTATGAGGAAAGGCTACGGCGTTTGGGCCTCTTCAGCCTAGAAAAGAGACGCTTGAGGGGGGACATGATTGAGACATACAAAATTATGCAGGGGATGGACAGAGTGGATAGGGAGATGCTCTTTACACTCTCACATAATACCAGAACCAGGGGACATCCACTAAAATTGAGTGTTGGGCGGGTTAGGACAGACAAAAGAAAATATTTCTTTACTCAGCGCGTGGTCGGTCTGTGGAACTCCTTGCCACAGGATGTGGTGCTGGCGTCTAGCCTAGACGCCTTTAAAAGGGGATTGGACGAGTTTCTGGAGGAAAAATCCATTATGGGGTACAAGCCATGATGTGTATGCGCAACCTCCTGATTTTAGGAATGGGTTAAGTCAGAATGCCAGATGTAGGGGAGAGCACCAGGATGAGGTCTCTTGTTATCTGGTGTGCTCCCTGGGGCATTTGGTAGGCCGCTGTGAGATACAGGAAGCTGGACTAGATGGGCCTATGGCCTGATCCAGTGGGGCTGTTCTTATGTTCTTATGTTCTTATGTAAAATAGTGCTATCTGCTCATAGAGGTACCTGTAACCAGGACCACCTTGAGAGTGCAATCCTAATCCTGCACCAGTACAGCCAGGCTGCATGGCCAGCACTGTATCCAACACAGAGTAGGAGGCTGCTGGAGTTCACCTCGGAATAAGGGGATATTTCCCCCTTTACCCTATATAAAACTCCAGCCTGCCTTATGGGGCTACTTGGATCTGCAACAGTTATTTAGGTGGCACAAATTCAAGCAGCCTGCCTGACTCAGGAGCATAGGTTAGGATAAGGCGTGTGCTGTTGCCACAGATCCCACCCCCTCCTAGGCTCGATCCTCCCCTGTTCCACCCTCCTCTGCCCAGGAACACCCCCTCTCCAAACCCAGAACGCCCTCCCGCCACCCATTCCCTGCATGTTCGGCACAATCCTATCTGTCCTGGTGCCGTACCGCTGGCTCTCAAGTCAGTGCAAATGTGCCTTACGGCGCACTCAAGAACCAGCGCAGGAGCCTGTGTTGGTGTGAATAAGTGCTAGGACTGGGCTGGTTGGCAACCTTCAGTCTCCAAAGACTATGGTATAAGCCTACAGCACTCCTGATTTTAGAAATGGGTTATGTCAGAATGCCAGATGTAAAGGAGGGCACCAGGATGAGGTCTCTTGTTATCTGGTGTGCTCCCTGGGGCATTTGGTGGGCCGCTGTGAGATACAGGAAGCTGGACTGGATGGGCCCATGGCCTGATCCAGTGGGGCTGTTTTTATGTTCTTATGTTAGTATTCCCAGGTGGTCTCCCATCCAAGTACTAACCAGGCCTGACCCTGCTTAGCTTCCAAGATCAGACAAGATCGGGCATGTGCAGGGTAGGACTGGGCTGCCCGGCTGCAATCCTATGTACGCTTTCCTGGGAGTAATCCTCACTGCACAGAATAGAACTTACTTCTGAGTAAACATGCATAGGATTGTGCTGTCAGTTAATTACTTAGTTTATGAGTAATTACGAGAGTCTAGCATCTGGGCGAGTTCAGCAGCAGGGCGAGGAAGCCAGGGCCCCATACACTGCACTTCCTCTTCCCTTGAGAAGAGGGCTGCTATTCAGTGTACGGTTTTAAAAGGACCCCTAAATAAAACAACAACAACAACAACAACAACAAAAAAGCTATGCAGTCAGACAGCCAGCAGCAGGGTGGGGGCTATCCAGTGTTCTGCATCGAGTGCCACATGTATGATTATATGCCTCTGGGGCATAAGTCATGGGTGTGTCCTCGGTGCAAGGAGCTCCAGGGTCTCAGGGAACGCGTCCGCTCCCTTGAAGCCTTGGTGGCCGACCTGGAGAAGCGCAGGCAGGCAGAGGAGGACCATGGGGAGACGTCCGGGGACGATCAGGCTTCGTCCCAACCTCAGGCGTGCAGCTCCTCGGCTGCCCGGGTGGGATGTCTCGGGACTGGAGGACGTCATCCTGGAGAGGAGGGAAACAGTCCCCTAGGGGGGATCCCTTCTCCAGGGGATGGGCCCGTATCCGAGTGCTCTCGGGATACTCCTCGGCGGGAGGGGGGTGGGGGGCTTCTTGTAGTGGGGGATTCGATTATTAGAAACATAGAGAGGGGGGTTTGCGACGGATGTGAGGACCGCATGGTGACTTGCCTGCCTGGTGCGAAGGTTGCGGACATCACTTCTCGTCTAGACAGGCTAGTAGACAGTGCTGGGGGAGAGGTAGCGGCTGTGGTGCATGTCGGCACCAACGACGTGGGCAAGTGTAGCTGGGAGGTCCTGGAGGCCAAATTTAGGCTTTTAGGCAGGAAGCTGAAAGCCAGGACCTCAAAGGTAGCGTTCTCTGAAGTGCTACCTGTTCCACGCGCAGGGCCAGCTAGGCAGGCGGAGATCAGGGGTCTCAATGCGTGGATGAGACGGTGGTGTAGGGAGGAGGGGTTTAAATTTGTTAGGCACTGGGGAACGTTTTGGGACAAGCGGGGCCTGTACAAGAGGGACGGGCTCCATTTGAAGCAGAATGGAACCAGACTGCTGGCGCATAACATTAAAAAGGTGGCAGAGCAGCTTTTAAACTGATCCCTGGGGGAAGGCCGACAGGAGCCGAGGGGCATCCGGTTCGGGACTCCTCATCCCTATGGGTTGAGGATGGGGAGGTTAGAGAACAAGACAAAGGCAGGGTAGGAGAAGAAATTGGGAAAGGTAGGGAGATGGGATGTGATAGACGGTTTGGCAAAATGAGAGGATGCGGGGACAAAGGAGCGAATAAGCAGCCCATCCTGGGGCATTCCGTGTATAAATGCTTTTATGCGAATGCCCGAAGTCTACGAGCAAAGGTGGGAGAACTGGAATGTCTGGTGACAAGGGAAAATATTGACATAGTGGGCATAACGGAAACCTGGTGGAATGCGGAGAATCAGTGGGATACCGCAATCCCGGGCTATAAACTCTACAGGAGGGACAGGCAGGGGCGTGTTGGAGGTGGGGTGGCCCTTTATGTTAAGGAAGGGATAGAATCCAGCAAAGTAGAGATTGAAGGTGGGTCCGACTCCACCGTAGAATCTCTGTGGGTTAAATTACCAGGCTTGTGCAGTGATGTAATACTGGGGGTGTGCTATCGTCCTCCAGACCAGAAATCTGATGGGGACCTTGAAATGAGGAAACAGATCAGGGAGGTGACAAGGAAGGACAGGGTTGTAATCATGGGGGACTTCAATTATCCTCATATTGACTGGGTCAATTTGTGTTCTGGTCACGATAAGGAAACCGGATTTCTTGACGTGCTAAATGACTGTGGCTTAGATCAGCTAGTCACGGAGCCCACCAGAGGACTGGTGACTCTGGATTTAATTTTGTGCGGTACGCAGGACCTGGTTAGTGATGTAAACGTTACTGAGCCATTGGGGAACAGTGATCATGCTGCGATCCGTTTTGACGTGCACGTTGGGGGAAGAATACCAGGCAAATCTCTCACAAAAACCCTTGACTTCCGACGGGCGGACTTCCCTCAAATGAGGAGGCTGGTTAGAAGGAGGTTGAAAGGGAGGGTAAAAAGAGTCCAGTCTCTCCAGAGTGCATGGAGGCTGCTTAAAACAACAGTAATAGAGGCCCAGCAGAGGTGTATACCGCAAAGAAAGAAGGGTTCCACTAAATCCAGGAGAGTGCCCGCATGGCTAACCAGCCAAGTTAGAGAGGCTGTGAAGGGCAAGGAAGCTTCCTTCCATAAATGGAAGTCTTGCCCTAATGAAGAGAATAAAAAGGAACATAAACTGTGGCAAAAGAAATGTAAGAAGGTGATAGGGGAGGCCAAGCGAGACTATGAGGAACGCATGGCCAGCAACATTAAGGGGAATAATAAAAGCTTCTTCAAATATGTTAGAAGCAGGAAACCCGCCAGAGAAGCGGTTGGCCCTCTGGATGGTGAGGGAGGGAAAGGGGAGATAAAAGGAGACTTAGAGATGGCAGAGAAATTAAATGAGTTCTTTGCATCTGTCTTCACGGCAGAAGACCTCGGGCAGATACCGCTGCCCGAACGGCCCCTCCTAACCGAGGAGTTAAGTCAGATAGAGGTTAAAAGAGAAGATGTTTCAGACCTGATTGATAAATTAAAGATCAATAAGTCACCGGGCCCTGATGGCATACACCCAAGGGTTATTAAGGAATTGAAGAATGAAGTTGCAGATCTCTTGACTAAGGTATGCAACTTGTCCCTCAAAACGGCCACGGTACCAGAAGATTGGAGGATAGCAAATGTCACGCCTATTTTTAAAAAGGGAAAGAGGGGGGACCCGGGAAACTATAGGCCGGTCAGCCTAACATCCATACCGGGTAAGATGGTGGAATGCCTCATCAAAGATAGGATCTCAAAACACATAGACGAACAGGCCTTGCTGAGAGAGAGTCAGCATGGCTTCTGTAAGGGTAAGTCTTGCCTCACGAACCTTATAGAATTCTTTGAAAAGGTCAACAGGCATGTGGATGCTGGAGAACCCGTGGACATTATATATCTGGACTTTCAGAAGGCGTTTGACACGGTCCCTCACCAAAGGCTACTGAAAAAACTCCACAGTCAGGGAATTAGAGGACAGGTCCTCTCGTGGATTGAGAACTGGTTGGAGGCCAGGAAGCAGAGAGTGGGTGTCAATGGGCAATTTTCACAATGGAGAGAGGTGAAAAGCGGTGTGCCCCAAGGATCTGTCCTGGGACCGGTGCTTTTCAACCTCTTCATAAATGACCTGGAGACAGGGTTGAGCAGTGAAGTGGCTAAGTTTGCAGACGACACCAAACTTTTCCGAGTGGTAAAGACCAGAAGTGATTGTGAGGAGCTCCAGAAGGATCTCTCCAGACTGGCAGAATGGGCAGCAAAATGGCAGATGCGCTTCAATGTCAGTAAGTGTAAAGTCATGCACATTGGGGCAAAAAATCAAAACTTTAGATATAGGCTGATGGGTTCTGAGCTGTCTGTGACAGATCAGGAGAGAGATCTTGGGGTGGTGGTGGACAGGTCGATGAAAGTGTCGACCCAATGTGCGGCGGCAGTGAAGAAGGCCAATTCTATGCTTGGGATCATTAGGAAGGGTATTGAGAACAAAACGGTTAGTATTATAATGCCGTTGTACAAATCTATGGTAAGGCCACACCTGGAGTATTGTGTCCAGTTCTGGTCGCCGCATCTCAAAAAAGACATAGTGGAAATGGAAAAGGTGCAAAAGAGAGCGACTAAGATGATTACGGGGCTGGGGCACCTTCCTTATGAGGAAAGGCTACGGCGTTTGGGCCTCTTCAGCCTAGAAAAGAGACGCTTGAGGGGGGACATGATTGAGACATACAAAATTATGCAGGGGATGGACAGAGTGGATAGGGAGATGCTCTTTACACTCTCACATAATACCAGAACCAGGGGACATCCACTAAAATTGAGTGTTGGGCGGGTTAGGACAGACAAAAGAAAATATTTCTTTACTCAGCGCGTGGTCGGTCTGTGGAACTCCTTGCCACAGGATGTGGTGCTGGCGTCTAGCCTAGACGCCTTTAAAAGGGGATTGGACGAGTTTCTGGAGGAAAAATCCATTATGGGGTACAAGCCATGATGTGTATGCGCAACCTCCTGATTTTAGGAATGGGTTAAGTCAGAATGCCAGATGTAGGGGAGAGCACCAGGATGAGGTCTCTTGTTATCTGGTGTGCTCCCTGGGGCATTTGGTAGGCCGCTGTGAGATACAGGAAGCTGGACTAGATGGGCCTATGGCCTGATCCAGTGGGGCTGTTCTTATGTTCTTATGTTCTTATGTAAAATAGTGCTATCTGCTCATAGAGGTACCTGTAACCAGGACCACCTTGAGAGTGCAATCCTAATCCTGCACCAGTACAGCCAGGCTGCATGGCCAGCACTGTATCCAACACAGAGTAGGAGGCTGCTGGAGTTCACCTCGGAATAAGGGGATATTTCCCCCTTTACCCTATATAAAACTCCAGCCTGCCTTATGGGGCTACTTGGATCTGCAACAGTTATTTAGGTGGCACAAATTCAAGCAGCCTGCCTGACTCAGGAGCATAGGTTAGGATAAGGCGTGTGCTGTTGCCACAGATCCCACCCCCTCCTAGGCTCGATCCTCCCCTGTTCCACCCTCCTCTGCCCAGGAACACCCCCTCTCCAAACCCAGAACGCCCTCCCGCCACCCATTCCCTGCATGTTCGGCACAATCCTATCTGTCCTGGTGCCGTACCGCTGGCTCTCAAGTCAGTGCAAATGTGCCTTACGGCGCACTCAAGAACCAGCGCAGGAGCCTGTGTTGGTGTGAATAAGTGCTAGGACTGGGCTGGTTGGCAACCTTCAGTCTCCAAAGACTATGGTATAAGCCTACAGCACTCCTGATTTTAGAAATGGGTTATGTCAGAATGCCAGATGTAAAGGAGGGCACCAGGATGAGGTCTCTTGTTATCTGGTGTGCTCCCTGGGGCATTTGGTGGGCCGCTGTGAGATACAGGAAGCTGGACTGGATGGGCCCATGGCCTGATCCAGTGGGGCTGTTTTTATGTTCTTATGTTAGTATTCCCAGGTGGTCTCCCATCCAAGTACTAACCAGGCCTGACCCTGCTTAGCTTCCAAGATCAGACAAGATCGGGCATGTGCAGGGTAGGACTGGGCTGCCCGGCTGCAATCCTATGTACGCTTTCCTGGGAGTAATCCTCACTGCACAGAATAGAACTTACTTCTGAGTAAACATGCATAGGATTGTGCTGTCAGTTAATTACTTAGTTTATGAGTAATTACGAGAGTCTAGCATCTGGGCGAGTTCAGCAGCAGGGCGAGGAAGCCAGGGCCCCATACACTGCACTTCCTCTTCCCTTGAGAAGAGGGCTGCTATTCAGTGTACGGTTTTAAAAGGACCCCTAAATAAAACAACAACAACAACAACAACAACAAAAAAGCTATGCAGTCAGACAGCCAGCAGCAGGGTGGGGGCTATCCAGTGTTCTGCATCGAGTGCCACATGTATGATTATATGCCTCTGGGGCATAAGTCATGGGTGTGTCCTCGGTGCAAGGAGCTCCAGGGTCTCAGGGAACGCGTCCGCTCCCTTGAAGCCTTGGTGGCCGACCTGGAGAAGCGCAGGCAGGCAGAGGAGGACCATGGGGAGACGTCCGGGGACGATCAGGCTTCGTCCCAACCTCAGGCGTGCAGCTCCTCGGCTGCCCGGGTGGGATGTCTCGGGACTGGAGGACGTCATCCTGGAGAGGAGGGAAACAGTCCCCTAGGGGGGATCCCTTCTCCAGGGGATGGGCCCGTATCCGAGTGCTCTCGGGATACTCCTCGGCGGGAGGGGGGTCGGGGGCTTCTTGTAGTGGGGGATTCGATTATTAGAAACATAGAGAGGGGGGTTTGCGACGGATGTGAGGACCGCATGGTGACTTGCCTGCCTGGTGCGAAGGTTGCGGACATCACTTCTCTTCTAGACAGGCTAGTAGACAGTGCTGGGGGAGAGGTAGCGGCTGTGGTGCATGTCGGCACCAACGACGTGGGCAAGTGTAGCTGGGAGGTCCTGGAGGACAAATTTAGGCTTTTAGGCAGGAAGCTGAAAGCCAGGACCTCAAAGGTAGCGTTCTCTGAAGTGCTACCTGTTCCACGTGCAGGGCCAGCTAGGCAGGCGGAGATCAGGGGTCTCAATGCGTGCATGAGACGGTGGTGTAGGGAGGAGGGGTTTAAATTCGTTAGGCACTGGGGAACTTTTTGGGACAAGCGGGGCCTGTACAAGAGGGACGGGCTCCACTTGAACCAGAATGGAACCAGACTGCTGGCGCATAACATTAAAAAGGTGGCAGAGCAGCTTTTAAACTGATCCCTGGGGGAAGGCCGACAGGAGCCGAGGGGCATCCGGTTCGGGACTCCTCATCCCTATGGGATGAGGATGGGGAGGTTAGAGAACAACAAGACAAAGGCAGAGTAGGAGAAGAAATTGGGAAAGGTAGGGTGATGGGATGTGATGGACGGTTTGGCACAATGAGAGGATGCGGGGACAAAGGAGCGAATAAGCAGCGCATCCTGGGGCATTCCATGTATAAATACTTTTATGCGAATGCCCGAAGTCTACGAGCAAAGGTGGGAGAACTGGAATGTCTGGTGACAAGGGAAAATATTGACATAGTGGGCATAACGGAAACCTGGTGGAATGCGGAGAATCAGTGGGATACCGCAATCCCGGGCTATAAACTCTACAGGAGGGACAGGCAGGGGCGTGTTGGAGGTGGGGTGGCCCTTTATGTTAAGGAAGGGATAGAATCCAGCAAAGTAGAGATTGAAGGTGGGTCCGACTCCACCGTAGAATCTCTGTGGGTTAAATTACCAGGCTTGTGCAGCGATGTAATACTGGGGGCGTGCTATAGTCCTCCAGACCAGAAATCGGATGGGGACCTTGAAATGAGGAAACAGATCAGGGAGGTGACAAGGAGGGACAGGGTTGTAATCATGGGGGACTTCAATTATCCTCATATTGATTGGGTCAATTTGTGTTCTGGTCACGATAAGGAAACCGGATTTCTTGACATGCTAAATGACTGTGGCTTAGATCAGCTAGTCACGGAGCCCACCAGAGGACAGGTGACTCTGGATTTAATTTTGTGCGGTACGCAGGACCTGGTTAGAGATGTAAACGTTACTGAGCCATTGGGGAACAGAGATCATGCTGCGATCCGTTTTGACGTGCACGTTGGGGGAAGAATACCAGGCAAATCTCTCACAAAAACCCTTGACTTCCGACGGGCGGACTTCCCTCAAATGAGGAGGCTGGTTAGAAGGAGGTTGAAAGGGAGGGTAAAAAGAGTCCAATCTCTCCAGAGTGCATGGAAGCTGCTTAAAACAATAGAGACCCAGCAGAGGTGTATACTGCAAAGAAAGAAGGGTTCCACTAAATCCAGGAGGGTGCCCGCATGGCTAACCAGCCAAGTTAGAGAGGCTGTGAAGGGCAAGGAAGCTTCCTTCCGTAAATGGAAGTCTTGCCCTAATGAGGAGAATAGAAAGGAACATAAACTTTGGCAAAAGAAATGTAAGAAGGTGATACTGGAGGCCAAGCGAGACTATGAGGAACGCATGGCCGGCAACATTAAGGGGAATAATAAAAACTTCTTCAAATATGTTAGAAGCAGAAAACCCACCAGAGAAGCGGTTGGCCCTATGGATGGTGAGGGAGGGAAAGGGGAGATAAAAGGAGACTTAGAGATGGCAGAGAAATTAAATGAGTTCTTTGCATCTGTCTTCACGGCAGAAGACCTCGGGCAGATACCGAGGAGTTAAGTCAGATAGAGGTTAAAAGAGAAGATGTTTCAGACGTCATTGATAAATTAAAGATCAATAAGTCACCGGGCCCTGATGGCATCCACCCAAGAGTTATTAAGGAATTGAAGAATGAAGTTGCAGATCTCTTGACTAAGGTATGCAACTTGTCCCTCAAAACGGCCATGGTGCCAGAAGATTGGAGGATAGCAAATGTCACGCCTATTTTTAAAAAGGGAAAGAGGGGGGACCTGGGAAACTATAGGCCGGTCAGCCTAACATCCATACCGGGTAAGATGGTGGAATGCCTCATCAAAGATAGGATCTCAAAACACATAGACGAACAGGCCTTGCTGAGGGAGAGTCAGCATGGCTTCTGTAAGGGTAAGTCTTGCCTCACGAACCTTATAGAATTCTTTGAAAAGGTCAACAGGCATGTGGATGCGGGAGAACCCGTGGACATTATATATCTGGACTTTCAGAAGGCGTTTGACATGGTCCCTCACCAAAGGCTACTGAAAAAACTCCACAGGGAATTAGAGGACAGGTCCTCTCATGGATTGAGAACTGGTTGGAGGCCAGGAAGCAGAGAGTGGGTGTCAATGGGCAATTTTCACAATGGAGAGAGGTGAAAAGTGGTGTGCCCCAAGGATCTGCCCTGGGACCGGTGCTTTTCAACCTCTTCATAAATGACCTGGAGACAGGGTTGAGCAGTGAAGTGGCTAAGTTTGCAGACAACACCAAACTTTTCCGAGTGGTAAAGACCAAAAGTGATTGTGAAGAGCTCCAGAAGGATCTCTCCAGACTGGCAGAATGGGCAGCAAAATGGCAGATGCGCTTCAATGTCAGTAAGTGTAAAGTCATGCACATTGGGGCAAAAAATCAAAACTTTAGATATAGGCTGATGGGTTCTGAGCTGTCTGTGACAGATCAGGAGAGAGATCTTGGGGTGGTGGTGGACAGGTCGATGAAAGTGTCGACCCAATGTGCGGCGGCAGTGAAGAAGGCCAATTCTATGCTTGGGATCATTAGGAAGGGTATTGAGAACAAAACGGCTAGTATTATAATGCTGTTGTACAAATCTATGGTAAGGCCACACCTGGAGTATTGTGTCCAGTTCTGGTCGCTGCATCTCAAAAAAGACATAGTGGAAATGGAAAAGGTGCAAAAGAGAGCGACTAAGATGATTACGGGGCTGGGGCACCTTCCTTATGAGGAAAGGCTACGGCGTTTGGGCCTCTTCAGCCTAGAAAAGAGACGCTTGAGGGGGGACATGATTGAGACATACAAAATTATGCAGGGAATGGACAGAGTGGATGGGGAGATGCTCTTTACACTCTCACATAATACCAGAACCAGGGGACATCCACTAAAATTGAGTGCTGGGCTGGTTAGGACAGACAAAAGAAAATATTTCTTTCCTCAGCGTGTGGTCGGTCTGTGGAACTCCTTGCCACAGGATGTGGTGCTGGCGTCTAGCCTAGACGCCTTTAAAAGGGGATTGGACAAGTTTCTGGAGGAAAAATCCATTATGGGGTACAAGCCATGATGTGTATGCGCAACGTCCTGATTTTAGAAATGGGTTATGTCAGAATGCCAGATGCAGGGGAGGGCACCAGGATGAGGTCTCTTGTTATCTGGTGTGCTCCCTGGGGCATTTGGTGGGCCGCTGTGAGATACAGGAAGCTGGACTAGATGGGCCTATGGCCTGATCCAGTGGGGCTGTTCTTATGTTCTTATGTTCTTATGTTCTTAGTTGACCTGATAGTGATCATGGCTGATCTGAAACAAAATGAGAGGCGTTGCACTCTGGTCCCTGTTTGGGCTCGGACAGCCGCTTTCTTGAATCATCTGAACCTAACCAGCCTATCTGAAAAGGTTGATGCTGTCAGAAGTGCATAGTCAAGTGTGAATTGCTCTCATTCCCGCTCCACTTTGTGCATTAGGGCCACCCAATCCATGGCCAATTGGAGGCACTTTCAGGCAGCAAACTGGTGGGGTGGTGACAGTATCCTGCCTGCTTCTGTCTCCGCCACTCCTCCTCTTACCTCTAGGTTCAAAAAGGAAAGGACTCTCTGTGTCCTCCCTGTGACACTCCCAGTGTCAAACGTAAGGCCTGGGGGCCAGATTCGGCCTGTGGAAGCTCTTTATCTTGCCTTCAGGCTCTCCCAGTACCACTATCAGATGCTCTCAGTGACTGACATGTGCCTGCTGAAAGGGGAGCCTGCATGACAATTGGGCTCTCCCATATCTTGAAAGCATGATCAAGGTTTGGCGTAGTTTCTCTTCCGATATTTGCAGCTAATAAGTTTGTAAAGGTAAACGTTCTCCCCAGCATTAAGCCTAGTCATGTCCGATCTCAGTTTCTAAGCTCACGTCTCAGTTTCTAAGCTCACAACTCAGTTTCTAAGCTCAAGAGTCGGAGTTGTCCATAGACAGTTTCCATGGTCATGTGGCTGGCATGACTAAACACCTAAGCTGATGGAACGCCTTTACCTTCCGCTGAGGTGGTAACTATTTATCTACTCTCATTTACATGCTTTTGAACTGCTAGGTTGGTGGGAGCTGGGACAAGCAATGGAGGCTCACCCTGCTTCGAGGATTCAAACTGCCAACCTTGCAGTCAACAGGCTCATTGGTTCAGTGGTTTAACCCGCCATGCCACCACATCCTTAATAAGTTCCTAGGTGAGGAAAAAACGTGATTTTTTTTCTGGTCAGTTCCTGCTTAATGACATCACTTCTCAGTACGGTATCTGTTCAGAGACTTTATTTGCCAAATATTTATGCCAAATAAAGGTTGAACGAACGACATCACTTCTGGCCCTCGGCAGGTATCATGAATGATATATGGCCTGCTGTATGAAATGAATTTGACTACCACTCTCTTATCTTCCCCACTTCCTCACCTGCTGCCGTGATGCCGTAAATGTGACTCAAGCACCAAAACAAGTCTACTCAGATCTGCACCAGCAATTAGACCTGCTCCTCGGACCTGCTGGTGCTGATTGCACCAGCGATCAACTGGCGTGGATCTGTGGGAAGACGGATCAAGGCCAGGAATGGGGATAGGGTATTGGTGCCAATACTGCTCCCTTCTAGGCCTCACTCTGCCCCCATTCTGCCCCAGTCTCCTCCACATTCCATCTCACCCTGTACCACCCCCTCCCTTGCTGCCTTCCACCCAGCCATGTGCAGGTGGCAGGGGATGTCCAGGGACCGCTGGGTGGGTCACTGCTCCCTGCTTGCCTCAGCGGCCCAGCTCCACAATATAGACTTTTGCGACAGTCAGAAATTTATTTATTTTTATTTATACAGGTATTTATATACCGCCTTTCTTTGGTCATCAGATTTCTCTTCAGACTTTAATCCAAGGTGGTTTACACAGGCAGGCTGTTCTAAACCCCTGTAGGGATTTTTACAATTGACTAGTTCTGGTCTTTCATAGAACTCCTCGTTCCAGCTGGATTCCTTCCTGGTCTGGCCTCTCTCTGGCCCTTTGCCTCCCACGCTCCACTTGATGGCAACTCCTCTCTGCCACCGAGGGTCAGTGTGTCGTCAGTTCTCGGGTACTTCTGGTTGTTCGAACTGGCAGCCTCAGATCTTCAGGCATACAAGGCGGCAGCTCTACCAACTGAGCCAGACCTCCTTACCCTCCTGCTGCTCCTTGCAGCAGCATAAGATCAGATTGTTTCATAGGACTGGTTTCAGCTCAGCCTACTCTGACTGCAAAACGTTAGTTGAATCCGCTGATCCCAGAACTCATTAAGAGAATTTTCGAACGTGTTCTCAGTCTGTGGGCATCCAGCAGCTGTCCTCAGAGAAATCTTCTGCATGCCTTTTCTCCATCTCCTCTCTTGCCAAACCCTGTAATGGTGACCTTTAACAATCCCTTTCCTAATTGCTTTCTCAAGAGCATTTCCATCTCCACACCGCATTTAGACAAACTACTTATATGTAAGCCTGCTGATTTCCGGGAAGGAAATCAGTTTGAAGATGGATCTTTTGGTCTCTGTTCCCTCCTTCTATCCCAGTATCAACAACCTGAGGCTTTGGGATGGGAAGTTGCCTATAAATGAATAAATGAGGGGGTCTTTGAATGACTTGCCTGATTCTTAGTAATGTGCAATTGACATTTGCCTGGCTTTATCATGTAGCTAGCCAATTGATAGTTAGGAGGGGATAGTTGTCTCCTAACTCAGTGGTTCTCACACTTTTAGCACTGGGACTCACTTTTTAGAGTGAGAATCTCTCAGGACCCATTGGAAGTGATGTCATTACCGGAACTATCATTGTTAAAAGCATATCCATAGTAGCCTGTTCAAAGTACAGATCTGTAACATTTCCCCAAATGCAGTAATATACTATGGCAGCATCAAGTCTAATATATTAAAAATAAAATATGGAAGTGAATGGGGACCCACCTGAAATTGACTCGCAACCCACCTAGTGGGCCCTGACCCACAGTTTAAGAAACACTGTCCTAACTGACAATGGCAGAAAGCTGAAACCACTTGTCAATAAAATGCTTTAAGACTGACAGGTCCAGTGCTGGTGTGGTGGAGCCACAGGGCCTCTGCTGTATCCAGCACTCATCAAAAGAAGACTGGAGGTCTCCTCAGGATGAGGGGATATTATTTCCCCCCCCTTACCTCAAGGAATACTCCAGCCTCCCCTGAGGGGCTACTCAGATCTGCACTTGCTAAATTGCAGGTGCAAGCTGCCTGTGTAGGGTGTTCAGGTCCAGGAGAACATAAAAACATAAGAACAGTCCAGTGGATCAGGCCAAAGGCCCATCTAGTTCAGCTTCCTATATCTCACAGTGGCCCACCAAATCCACCAGGGAGCACACAAGACAACAGGCACAACCTGTATCCTGGTGCCCTCCCCAGTATCTGGCAATCAGATGCAGCCTGCCTCTCAAACCAAGAGCTTGCACATACCTACTATGACTTGTAACCCGTAATGAACTTCTCCTCCAGAAATTTGTCCAGTCCCCAAGGGAGGACAGGATATGGCAGAGGCCTGCTCCGTCAATCCCACCCTCTCCCGGGCCTAATTCTTCTGCTGTTCTGCCCTCTTACCCCAGAAACACCCTCTCCCTGTCTCCATTCCACCCTCCCATCACTCTTCCACCACCAGATACCAACTCTTACCTCTGCCATTGGCCGATCCTTTGGCTTCTGCATCAGCAGGGCAGCACAAGTGTCCCTGCTGGTGCTGCTTACTCGTTCCACAAATGTACTTTACGGGACATTTGTGACACTTACCAGCCAGCGCTGGGACTGCTGCGCCAGCGTAAGGCCAGGTTTGGATTGCACTGTGACTGACGTAATCCTATGAACCTTTGAGTGGGAATTCCATTGAACTCTACAGGACCAGGTTCCGGGTAAGCTGGCAGAAGCAGGGTCAGAATCAGAAGTCATGAAGCAGAGGCTACGGAATGCTTTTGCCTTGTTTTCAAGAAAACATCTCTCAAGAATATTATTTTAAATCTGCAAGTCAACCAGCCCAATCCTATCCAACTTTCCAGCACTGATGCAGCCTCAATGCAGTCCCGAGGTGTTCCCCTTCCTTGAAGAGGCCTCAGTGATGCAGTGCACCCCATTGGCGTGGCTGCATTGGCACCGGAAAGTTAGTTAGGATTGGGCTGACCATCTAGTAATACCTTAATTCAGTGGTTCACCAACATTTTAGCACCAGAACCCACTTTTTTAAACAACACTCATAGCAATTTTCAACCATTTTCATCTCATGGCACACTGACTAAATTTAGCACTAAATAGGTGCTAAAATTGTCAAGGCGCACTATTGGTTTTTTGGACAATTTACAAGGCACACTGTATGGCTGAAGGGTGATTCATATCCCTTAATGGCCCAACTAATAAATGACCCTCCCCCACATTCCCAAAGCACACCTGTGAGCCATTTCTCCCTCTCCACCTTTCAAAATTATGTGCGCCTGCAATGCTGCTCTCTGCCCCTCATTTTTCTTCCAAATGGCCTGAAGAAGAATGACCTCTCATTCCAAATGAAAGAAGGAGTAGTATGATGCTGTATTAGGGCACGTGGATTGGGTCCTACCAGGAAGAAGCATGGCAGCTTACCTGCCCACACCTCTCATCTGCTGGACTCTCAAATACTGATTCCATGTTACTGTTTGGGATTTGGTCCCAGCTGTTGACAATGGCTGAATCTCATTGGCTGAGAGAGATGCTCCAGCAGTTGATCTGGTGACTTGCCCTTTGAAGCGAACAGCTCACAATTCCTTCTTGCAAATCTTGGCTATCTTTGATAAAGCCCATCTTGGAATCTTATGAAATAGATATGAATCTTTTACCCACTTTTGCCTCTAATAAGATCAAGATTTTAATTAAGAATAAAATTCAACTTTTTTTTTTAAGAAAAAGGATCTATGTAATATTTTTAATTTACCTTTTCCCCCTCCCCTTTCTTATATAAATCAACTTTTGGAGCAGAAAAATATTTAACTAATTTAACTTTGCTCCCTCTACGAAAGGCTTTCACTGCAAGTGTAATCATCTTAGTCGCTCTCTTTTGCACCTTTTCCATTTCCACTATGTCTTTTTTGAGATGCGGCGACCAGAACTGGACACAATACTCCAGGTGTGGCCTTACCATAGATTTGTACAACGGCATTATAATATTAGCCGTTTTGTTCTCAATACCCTTCCTGATGATCCCAAGCATAGAATTGGCCTTCTTCACTGCCGCCACACATTGGGTTGACACTTTCATCGACCTGTCCACCACCACCCCAAGATCTCTCTCCTGATCTGTCACAGACAGCTCAGAACCCATCAGCCTATATCTAAAGTTTTGATTTTTTGCCCCAATGTGCATGACTTTACACTTACTGACATTGAAGCGCATCTGCCATTTTGCTGCCCATTCTGCCAGTCTGGAGAGATCCTTCTGGAGCTCCTCACAATCACTTCTGGTCTTTACCACTCGGAAAAGTTTGGTGTCATCTGCGAACTTAGCCACCTCACTGCTCAACCCTGTCTCCAGGTCATTTATGAAGAGGTTGAAAAGCACCGGTCCCAGGACAGATCCTTGGGTCACACCACTTTTCACCTCTCTCCATTGTGAAAATTGCCCATTGACACCCAGTCTCTGCTTTCTGGCCTCCAACCAGTTCTCAATCCACGAGAGGACCTGTCCTCTAATTCCCTGACTGTGGAGTTTTTTCAGTAGCCTTTGGTGAGGGACCGTGTCAAACGCCTTCTGAAAGTCCAGATATATAATGTCCACGGGTTCTCCCGCATCCACATGCCTGTTGACCTTTAATCACCTTGTTACAGGACAGACCCACTACAGCTCAGGTCTGCTGCCTTCTACTTGATGCTGACATGGGGATCACTTTGAAAGTGGCCAATTTTGCTCTTGCAGCGTTGAAAATTCTTACAAATTATGTACAATCTTGTGCAGTATAGTAATTGTTCTTATGGGAAATTAATCTATTCCATAGAGCTGATTATGTCAGGGGTCACCTTATTTCTATGGAATCAGATTCGGTTTTTATTTTAGCTAATTTTACCTAATTCTGAGCTAAGCAGTGAGCTCTTTTAAATGGTTTTTAATATTGTGGTCTATTTTATGTTTTTATATCTTTTATTAGTTGGTTTGGTCTGTTTGATGTTTATAATTATTCTCCCTTTTTAGCTTATGGATATTTCGCAATTTACTGATCTTTTATTGTAACGACCTATGGTTATCACAATTAAACTTTGACTGACTGGCCCTCTGAAGCAGCCACGCGCTCCCGGTTCTTGCTCCTAATGCCCACAGACTCCAAGGATCTCAGTCCTAAATCTTATGTAACTTGGCCAAGTTTAGGGACCCCAAGTGCTCCAGTGAAATATGGTGTGCATTCCTCTTCCTTGTTGCTACACATTCGCAGCTGTTTTCTTTCAGGGATCAGGCTTTTTCAGAGGGGGGTGGTCTTCCATCACAGAATGGGCTTTCTGTTAGCTAGAAGCAGGGGTTTTGAGGATCAGAGCCTGAGATCAGTCTCTCCTTCTCCTTCTCCCCAGTAACGTTTACCACAAACGTAATCCTTATGTACATGACAGCAAGGCTGGTATGAACATCTTTGCAAGCCAAGCTTTGGATTCATTTGCAAAAAGCGGGATCAGAGCTTGATGGGGACGGTGGCATTTGCACTTGTACGCCACAGAATTGCATGCACGGATGAAGGCCTATTTCTGATCCAAAGCCCTCGGACCATCGATCTTGATGAAGAAATGTTTGGCAGCTCAACTGAGAAGCTGGGTTTTTATTTTAACCTTTAAGAATGACACCAATTTCACAGCTGTTAATGGTATGTGGAGCTGGTGCTTTCCAATGCAAATTAGCCATCAGGGGCTAACAGGCCTCAATAAATGGAGGAAGAGAGAAAAATTCATATTAATGTGCTGGGGCATCTTTGTTTCAGAGTCTCCCATGTTCTGCTTTAATCAGATCACTTCCTGTAGTTATTAAAATATTCTCAGAATAAATAAATAAATAAATAAATGTAATAACAATAATACAGGTATTTCTATACCGCCTTTCTTGGTCCTTAGATTTCTCCTTAGACTTTATTCAAGGCGGTTTACATAGGCAGGCAATTTTTAAATCCCTGTAGGGATTTTTACAGTTTGAAAGAAGGTTTCTATCTTTCAAGAAACCACAACATTCAGGTGTTTCTTTCTTGATCTGGCCGCACATTCTGGCCTCCATCCTCCCACGTTCAGAGCAGATGGAATAACTCGGCTCAGCTTGTCAGCCGCTTCAAGGTCGCACGGTGCTGGTGGCCTCGAACTGCCAACCTTCGGATGTTATCTTCAGGCAAATGGAGGCTCTACCCTCTAGACCAGACCTCCTGCCCAAATGTATGTATGTAAAATTTAGACATACATTGAAGTTGTTGAACCCAGGATACTGCCATGCAGAGGAAAAATAATGGTACCCTACCAGGCAGGGCTGCTCTAAGACTACCAAGTGCTTGAGGCAGCATGCCAAATGCACACACACACACCCTTAGTTTGCAGCATACCAGCTTTGCCACCACTTTTCCTTCTCCCACTCCCTGGATTCGTAAAGGAAGAGGGAACGGAGCAGAAAAGGAAGAAAGAAGAGTGGAACTGTGGCCTAGAACTGTGGTCTCCTTCAACCTGTTTTATGCCACGACCCCAATATGTAAATAAAGTATGAGACTGGGAACCCAGCCATTGATCCCGCCCTCTCCCAGGACCCTATCCACCCACACCCACCCTCATCATGTCACTCCCTGCCCCTGTAATGCCTTCCCAACTCTGTTCACAGTTACCTAATATTCTTTGGCATATTGGTATATTGCTAGAAAGCAGAAAAAGTCACCATGAAGCCTGGCGCTAGTGAAAACCAAGAACCTGAGCAGAACACAATCCCCTGGTCCCTGAATGAGTACACCAGGTGCTTCCCCCTTGATGCTCTAGTCCCATTTATTAGTAGGGCCATTGGGGGATTTCTAGTCTTCAACCTTTTTCATTCCCATAAGTTGCCACAACCCCAGAACTGAGACTTTGTTACCCCCAAGGTTGAAGAACAGTGGTGTAGACCAGGGGTGCCCAAACCTTGGCCCTGGGGCCACATGCGGCCCTCGAGGCCTCTCAATGCGGCCCTCAGGGAGCCCCCAGTCTCCAATGAGCCTCTGGTCCTTCAGAGATTTGTTGCAGCCCGCACTGCTCTCAGCGTGAAGGCAACTGTTTGACCTTTTTGCATGAGCTGAGGGATGAGGGCTTCCTCCACTGCTTGCTGTTTCATGTCTGTGATGCAGTAGTGGCAGCAAAGGAAAGGCCAGCCTTGCTTTGTGCAAGGCCTTTTATAGGCCTTGAGCTATTGCAAGACCTTCATTCATTCATATAAGTTCATCTTTAATATATTCATTTATGTAAACTTATGTAAATTTATTCAAATTTTAAATGTAAATGAATTCTTTCTTTCCCAGTGTCAGACGCAGTGTCAGACACAGTGTCTTTCCCATTCTCTGACACAGTGTCAGAGAGATGATGTGGTCCTCCTGCCAAAAACTTTGGACACCCCTGGTATAGACCATCGTGGTTCAACAAGCAGCCCAAGGACTCTTTTTGGCAGACCTCAGGAGCCCAGCTGCAGTCCCCCACTGTCTCCTCCTGCTTCATTGGTTTTTTAAATTTAATTGCAGTTCTGAGTTGGATCTGAACAAGTCCCATTGGGCAGACTGGAGAGTTACACAGGGTAAAGGGGAAAAATGCCTCTTAACCTGCTCTGGATACGACATAAGACAGTCGACCCAGCTGTGCTAGCACATATTAGAACTGGGTTGTGAGTGAGTGGATCAAGGATCTTATTCACTAGTGGGCAGCCAGCTTTGTATGTTCACAACGGCTGAGACTGAGGAGCTCGCTGGGGTTGAAAAAACAACCCTAACATCTAGTGCTATCACTGTTTTAACGAAGCATTCCCAATAGGCAAAAATAGGACTAGGGGCAGTTGGAGCCTATGCACCTGATGGTAGGAGATTTTGGTTGCAACATCCCTCTGATTTTCTTTTTTGCTTAAGATGGGTGGGGGGGGGGGAGAAGGGATATGAAGAACATGAATGGTAAAAATAAATAAATAAATAAATAAATAGAATTCTTGCTGCAGAATAGGGTAAAAGGTAGGAGCTTGGATTCAAAAGATGAATGGCGATTTGCATCAACCGAACCCTGCTTTGCTGTCAGTTCACCTGCATCGTCTGGCTTCATTCATTGGCCTCCCCTTCCCTTTGACCAAATGGCCTTGGACAATCTATGCAGTTGTTATTACCATGGGAACAAAATCAGAATTGACACAAGCAGCTTCACTCCATCACATACTTCTCCTTGCTCTGGAATTTGTGTAGTACTAGGGTGGAGAAGACACACTGGCTTCCCCCTGGATTTTGAATCAGTCATAACATCATGGATTCGTAAAGTTGGAAGGCAGCCACAAGGTCAACCTCCTGTCTGTAGCAGGAAATTCTCCTAGAGCATCTCCAGCAGGTGCCTATGGAGCCTCTGTTTGAAGATCTCCAGGGAGGGACAATCCACCACCTCCCTTGGCTGTCTGTCCCACTACAGAACTCCTTAGATCTTCCTGCTCAGCCAGTTCCAGTACCTTCAGCACATGTCTTGTGATGATCTCCAGGCCACTCAGCAGAGGCTCTCTCAAGTTTATACTCTCAGTTCCCTCAGGGAACAGGTAGGCAGGTGGAGACCTGTTTCTACCATCTGCCCATCTGCACTGTTCCTCATCCTCCTGCTTCCTGGATTGGGCATCTGATGGAACAAACCGATGGGAGATTTAGGACACATAAAAGGAGGTGCTTTTCACACGATTAGTCTGTGGAATTCATTGCCACAAATGCAGTGATGTTTAAAAGGGGATAAATTGGATTGGATAAATTCCTGGAGAACAAGTCTATTAATGGCTACAAGCCACAATAGCTTATGTGCGGCCTCTGATCTCAATAGTATGTGAGCCTGTGAACCACCAGGCAAGCAATGGTGGAGAGGGGCATGCATTCACATCGCTAAGCATTCTGGGTAAATATTTCTTTACCTAGCATTAATTAGTCTGTGGAACTCCTTGCCACAGAGTGTGGCAATAGCTTCTGACCTAGATGTCTTTAAAAGGGAATTGGACAGATTTCTGGAGGAAACAAGATTTCTTGTTCTTTTCTCCAAGGCTGCAGGTGGAGGACTACATGACAGGATGCTGGACAAGGTCCACATTTGGTCAGATCCACTAGGGCAGTGTTTCTCAACCTTTGCCCCCCCGACATACCACTTCTCATGGTCTATCAAGTACCAGCAATACCTGTGATGTCAACTCATGGTTCTGTGCCTTCTGGTCCCTCCATGCAGAAGCTCTTGGGGAAGGGGGAAGGGGGGAAGATTCTTCATGCAAACAAATGGCCACCTCATTTCAAGGCTGGCATCAGGTGACAGCTGTGGGGCATTGGCCAGGGGCCCCAGAACATTAGGGGCATAAGACTTGCTTGGTGCCCAATTTGTGCAATGAAAAAGATGACAGCTACCAGCCCAGCCGCTGAGAAGTGCTGAGTGACTGTTAAAAGTGAGGGGTGTCAAACATAAGGCCCATGGGCCAAATGCGGCCCCCAGAAGCAGTTTATCTGTCCCTTGTTAAAATTGGGCTCTCCCAACTTGATAATTGGGCTTGCTCATATCTTGAAAAGATAAATAAAATTAGTATATTTTCTGTTCTGTCATCTGTAGCTACTGAGTTTCTAGGTCTGGCCAACATCTGCTTAATGATGTCACTTCCTGCTGATTGAGGTCACTTCCGGTCCTCAGCAGGCTCCATGAATGCTAGCTTTGGCCCTCTGTATGAAACAAGTTAGACATCCCTACAAACACTTTCCTAGGAGTAAGCCCCACTGAACACATTGGGCCTTACTTCATTATAAACAAGCACAGGTTTGTGCAGTAAGCCCCCCACAATATCAAAGAGCTTGGTAGTGGAGGAGCCTGATAAGCCCCTCAGCAGCTGTGCTGTTGGCTGCCATCTTTTTTGTCAATAATGCAGAGCCACCCCCCATTGCGATGTCACACTCATGCAGCAAAGGAAGCACAATCTATTATGGGTTACAAAGTCAGCGCCTGCAGCTGTGTATTCTAGATTGCCACCACTCACACCTGTCAGAACCTGGGGAGCACACCAAGATACTTGGCCTCCATGAAGTCATCCCTACCCCCCACACAAGTGTTTTGGACAGCCTGCATGCCAAAGCCATAATACGTAGATTGGTTCCATGCATAAAGAAGTGGGAGATACAGGCTAGTAGTTCACACTCATCACTTGAGGACTGCTACACCAAGTGATGACTTGCCTGCATAAATGGGTAACATCACAGATATTATATCATCAGGAGAACTTGCATTGCTCCACCTGGCCTGCATTTCACTGGAGTTCATTCACACATTCAACTGCCATCAAAGGTTGACTTAGGGCATGCACACTCATCAGCTGATGACTTAAACATCAAGTAATGATTTCACTGCCAGCACTGGGATTCAAGGGGGAGACTGGGATCAAGTTCCACACTGGATCCTCAAGACACACCCCTGATGGTGCATTGGGTAGCACCACTGACAATGTTACTGAGAGCACAGTCCTATGCATGTCTACTCAGAAGTAAGTCCCATTGTTTCAAATGGGGATTACTCCCAGGAAAGTGTGTATAGGAAAGTGTGCCACTGAGTTCCCCAGGATACTTAGGACTGCAGTTTGAGTCAGAACCAAGTGCCACTGAGTTCCCAGGGTGAAAAGGACTGCTGTTTAAGTCTGAACCAAGTGTCAGTGAGTGCCCCAGGATGCATAGGGCAGCAGTTTGACTCAGAACCAAGTGCCACTGAGTTCCCAGGGTGAAAAGGACTGCAGTTTAAGTCTGAACCAAGTATCAGTGAGTTCCCCAGGATGCATAGGACTGCAGTTTGACTCAGAACCAAGTGCCACTGAGTTCCCAGGGTGAAAAGGACTGCTGTTTAAGTCTGAACCAAGTGTCAATGACTTCCCCAGGATGCATAGGGCAGCAGTTTAACTCAGAACCAAGTGCCACTGAGTTCCCAGGTGAAAAGGACTGCAGTTTAAGTCTGAACCAAGTATCAGTGAGTTCCCCAGGATGCATAGGAGTGCGGTTTGACTCAGAACCAAGTGCCACTGAGTTCCCAGGGTGAAAAAGACTGCAGTTTAAGTGTCCAAGTGTCAATGAGTTCCCCAGGATGCACAGGGCAGCAGTTTGAGTCAGAACCAAGTGCCACTGAGTTCCCAGGGTGCAAAGGGCTGCAGTTTGAGGTGGATCTCTCTCTCTCTCTTTCTCTCTCTCTCCCTCCCCCCCCCCTTACTTGAATGGAAAGGAAGGCGTGTGCTTGCGCTAAACGGTTCTCGCCCGGCAGCTACTTTAATGGGCTGGAAAAAATTCTTCCCCTGAAGTCCCCACGTTCTCCTGTGCTTGAATGAGCATCGCTCGCCATTGGCTGCCGGGCCGCTCCTTCGGATTGGCTCCGGCGTGGGAGTGGGGCGTGGGAACCGGACCAGGGAGGCTATAAAAGGACCAGGTCGGTCACCTGCAGCTGAGCAGGAGGGAGCGGTGGGGAGGAGAAGAAGGGCTGGGAGAGGGAGCCTCGGTGAGCCCGGTCCCGCCTGTGCTGAGGCTCCGCAGGACGAGCAAGCCCAGGGGGGGCGCACGCCTAGCAGCAAACTTCGGAGAAACTTCCTCGAGGATGCTGCCGAAGTCTGCGGTGCTCCTGCTCCTGGCGATCGGGGCTTCAGCATCCTTCGAGGCTGAGCAGAATGACTCTGTCAGCCCCCGGAAGGCGAGACCTGTAGCCCAGCACTCAGGTATGGCGACCCCCGCCCTCCCACTGTCACCCCCTGCCTTCCTTGGGGGCCTCTTTGGCTGGGGCCATGCACTGTTGCAGCTGACTCTGGGTAGAGTTACTGCAGAGCGTGTGCAGGGGAACTTGCCAAGGGGGGTGAAATGGTACCTTTTCTCTCCCCCCCCCTTATCTCCCTGGTACAAGAGATGGCTCTGGGGTTCCATAGCCCAAGGGGGAGGAAGCAGCCCTTCCATGATAGGCACTCATCAGCCATTTTCAACCACTGTGCCGTGGCACCCTGGCGTGGCACAAATGGTCTGCAGGTGTGCCGCAGGAGTTTAAAGGAGGGTCGTTTCTTAGTAGGGACATTGGGAGAGGTAAGCTGTCCCATCAGCAGCCTGGTGTGCCTTGTCAATTGTCAAAAGTCTGACAGCATGCATTGCCAACTTTAGTAGCTGTCAGTGTGCCATGAGACGAAAAAGGCTGAAAATTACTGAGCTAACTGGGGACATTTTAAAAATGATTTTTTCCTCATTTTATACTGCCCTTCCTCCAGAGAGCTCAGGGCGGTGTACACAGCTGCTCCCCTCTTTTTGTCCTCACAACATCCCTGTGAGGTAGGCGAGGCTGAGAGAAAGCAACTGGCCCAAGGTCACCCAGGAAGCTTAGCGGCTGAGCGGGGATTTGAACCTGGATCTTCCGGGTCCCAAGTTCTACCTCCCAAACCACTACAACCGCCCTGGCTCTCAAAATGAATATTATGGTTTTAAAGAAATAATCATCTAAGTCTAAAGCAGTGATTTTCCCAACCTTTTTCATCCCAGGGCACACTGCTGAAATGGTCATGGTGCACCATTGGTGTTTCGGCGCACTGCTCTGCTGTTGAGGGGCTCAAATCACCCAATGGCCCTACAAAGAAATGACCCACAGCACACCTGCAGACCTTTCACAGCCCATCAGTGTGCGGCATAGTGGTTGAAAATGGCTGGTGTAAACCTTCTGATTTCTCTATCTTTTGCCCCACTGTTGCTGCAAACACAGGAAGCATGTTTCATGCATCTGCAAGTTAGTTTAAAAAAAATCTCCTAGTTAAAAAAAAAAAATCCTAGGAAATATCTTGTGCTCCCACTAGCTGTACTGAGAGGGAGGGGTCACATGTGCTTTTCACTGACAGACTTGGAAGGGGGTGTGGGGAAATCAGTGCCTATCCCTTTAAGACCCACTTTTGTGAATAAGCAAACCCCTTTTTGGGCTTAGAACTTCTAAATCTGTCCCCTGGTGCATGTGCACAATGCATCACTAAATTGATAATGGTTGCATTGCACATGGAACTGTCAATGAGCTGGGAACTGGACAGTGCATGCTTCAGTTGCTAGACTTCCCTGCAATATGTTAAAAACTAAATTCTTGGCAGATCTTTTTAGGCTGCTAGTATTGCGGGGATCCTTTTTTTTGCAGAGACACTCATTCCAGGCAGGGATGGCCCTCTTAAACTGACACTTGCAAAAAGAGGTGTATTTTTAATTTCAGCTGTGCAGGGTTGTGTTGCACAGTGTGAGGACATTTGCTCAATATCCTTTTGTACTTGGTTGCTATAGAAACATAGGGTCTGGATGATTCCACTGTGCTAAAACAATAAAGACCCCAATGCATATTAAACCTGCTACATGCAAAGTTATATACTTGGAATCCATGGAAACATGTTAGGAAAATGAGCAAAATGGACAGTGATGGCTGAATGGTGGAGAGCCTCATCGGATTAAAGATTTCTCTCGCTGTATAAAGTCACATGGGAGCATCATATCTGTTTTTTCCTTGAAAGGTGCGAGTTATAAGATGGTGCCCTTAAGCTTTGAGTTGAGATGCAAGGGTTCTCAAACCCCCCCCCCCCATTGACTTTTGCCTGTCATGCTGAAATTCTCCAGGCCTCTCAAACAAAGTAGCATCTTGCTGTAAAAGTCCTCATCCGTGACATCTGTAAAGTGATTGGGCAAAAAGAGTAATGGATATGCCCTTCAGGGTTGATGCACGACTGAGTTGAAATTGCTAGCCAGTTAATCTAAAGGACATATTGTTTGCTGGGAGAAAATTGTTATTCCGACTTAGCCTTGAAAAGTTCAGTTTTTTCCTATTTTGCATAAACCCTGGTGGGTCCTCCTGAATTGCCTTAATGATTTTTTACATCTCATTTTTTACCCTTCTCTGGAGTCAGTAATCTAGTAAGACTAGAGCCCTACTCCCTGCAATGACAGGCAAGTTATCCAGGTTTTGAGGAGAGGGGCCTTTCCCAGACTTTGAACCAGAAACCTCTTCCATTCAAAGCAGGGACTCCTACTGAACTAAGGCCTTTCCCCATCCATAGTTGCTATTAACTAGGGTCCAGTGGTGTTGGTGTTCTGCATAAGAACAGCTCTGCTGGATCAAGCCATAGGCCCATCTTGTCCAGCACCCTGTTTTCCCCACAGTGGTCCACCAGCAGCTTCTGGGAAGATCGCCAAGATTTTAAATGGAATTTTGCATACACTTGAATTGGGGTTAAGAAGTTCTATATTAGCCATCCTACATAACACCAGAACCAGGGGACATCCACTAAAATTGAGTGTTGGGAAAGTTAGAACAGACAAAAGAAAATATTTCTTTACTCAGCGTGTGCTCTGTCTGTGGAACTCCTTGCCACAGGATGTGGTGATGGCGTCTGGCCTGGACACCTTTAAGAGGGGATTGGACAAGTTTCTGGAGGAAAAATCCATTACGGGTTACAAGCCATGATGTGTATGTGCAGCCTCCTGATTTTAGAAACAGGCTATGCCAGAATGCCAGATGCAAGGGAGGGCACCAGGATGAGGTCTCTTGTTATCTGGTGTGCTCCCTGGGGCATTTGGTGGGCCGCTGTGAGATACAGGAAGCTGGACTTGATGGGCCTATGGCCTGATCCAGTGGGGCTGTTCTTATGTTCTTATGGTTGTTCTGGATATACGGTCCTTCCATGTTCAGAGGTTCCTGAATACCGCATGTTGGGAAGTGCAGAGAAATAGAAAGAGGTTGGCTAGAGTGATGCTCCAGCCCATTTTTTTCCCCACACTTCTCTTCTGCTCCAGCCTCTTCCTCTGATCTAGAGATTGGGAGGAGCAGAGTTTGGGACTTCACCAGGTAAGGGAGGGCAGCATTTCGCCTGCTGTCCCAGGTCCTGGGAGGTCATGGATCAGTCCTGTAGAGGGCATCACCTTTTAGTTGCTGTGTTGGTTCAACTCTCAGCCATGGGAGTATCTCCAAACAAGTGTAATCTGATCTTGAATTTGTCCCAGGTGTCTGTCTGTGTTCCAGACTGCCCAACCAAGAGTACTGCCATGCAGGTATAGCCTCAACAGTGTTGGCCCCACAGAGAAGCAAACTTTAAAGAAGAGAGAAGGTTAAGCAGCTGCCTCAGATGGTGGGCTTGGGATGCCATTGGGCTTGGGTGGCTTGGGGTGGGCTTGGGTGGCAAAATTGGAGGCAAGCCAAGCTAAGCTCCCAGAAAATCCTCTGAATAAATGCCCTAGATGGGGTGGGGAGAGAATAGATAGCGGTGCATGAGCAAAGCAGATCATGCCCTGGAGGTACATGAAATCTGCCATACAGATTCAGACCTTTGGTCCATGTAGCCTGATATTCTTGACACTGGCTGACAGCAGTTCTCCCAGGTTTCAGGTGGGGAGGTTGGGCTTTCCTAACCCTACCTGGAGATAACAAAAATTGAATGTAAAACCTTCTGCATGCAAAGCAGAGTTGCATTCTTCTACAGAATGGTGTCCCGTCCCTATAAGTTAGTGAGGAGGAAAGCAGATACCACCTAGATTTTCTCAAATAGACCTCTAGGTATCTTGAGTTGTCATTTTGGCAAATGGCCAAAATGTGAAGTAGCTCATCTCTGCACGAACTAAGGCCTGGAAGGTCCAGGTTCAAATCCCACACAGCCACAAAGCTTCCTGGGTGATCTTAGGTCAGTCACCTATCTTGCAGTCTCACCTACCTCACAGGATTGTTGTAAGGACAAAAGGAGGGGAGGAACTATATACACCACCCTGAGCTTCTAGGAGGAAGGACGGCATAAAAATGTGAAAATTAAATGAGTATGTTAAGGCCACTGGGGACTATCCTCAGAGAAGGGCTTTTCTGTCACAAGCAGGCTAAGGTCCAATAACTTCACAGCAGGAGCTCTGCTCTTACCTTTGAAAGAACCCTGCTGGATCAGGTGAAAGAGTCATCAAATCCAGTGGTCTTCAACCTTTTTTGTGCCACAACCCCAATCAAGTATGAGACTGGGGACCCACTGTCAGTCCCACCCTTCACCAGGATCCAGTCCCATTTCATCCTACCTCTTGTGTCTTCACAATAACCCTGTAAGGTAGGAGCCAGAGCAGGGCTGGCCTTAGGAGATGCAAGACAGCAAGAAGAGCAAGACAGCAAGAAGAGGCTGGGCAGGATTATATCAAGAACTCAGTTTTGATAAGACGGCACCATTATTGGATTGGATCCAAACCCTCTCTGCACAGACCTTGAGTGGTTGTTGCGACCCCCTCCACCCATGAGGCTTTGTGGTCACAACCCACAGGTTGAAGAACACTGATTTGTAATCCATCGTCCTGGTGAGGCCATCTGGGTCAAAAGCAATATTGTACTGCCACTATTGCTCCCCAGCAATATGCTCCCTCCTTTGGAGCATGGAGGTTCCTTTATGCAATAGTCGCTAACAGACTTTTTCATGAATTTGTCTCTAGGAATGTGCTTCTTGTCCCTGGAAGTAAGCAAGACATCTTCATTTAAGATGGCTTGTGAGCATCCATCGGACTTGAAACACTAGCTGGTTGGCTTCCACAGTTTAATTCTGTGATGGTTTTTTACACTGTTAGATCAAAAACAACCCCAACCTTTAGAAGAGTAGAACGTAAATAGCTACAAAGTTATTGATGCCCTGGAGCAATGCGAACGTGTGTGATGCTGTGCTTTAAACTTGGAACTGCGCCGTGGCACACTGGTGTGCCGCAAATGGTCCCCAGGTGTGCCGTGGGAATTTGGGAAAGGGTCATTTATCAATAGGACCATTGGGGGAATGTGAGCCCTCGTTGACAGCACAGTGTGCCTTGTCAATTGTCAAAAAGCTGATGGTGTGCCTTGACCATTTAAGTGCCTTGCCAGTGTGCCATGAGATGCGAAACATTGAAAATCGCTGATCGAGTTCTCCATATGTACCTCTTTTAAAATGCTTGATAGTTGTTTCTCAACGGATGGTAGCATCTGTTATGCTTCAGCATCCCCTACTTGAAATTATCGTACCACCTGTCTGCCAGCATACACATTTGTATATAGTGGGACCCTCTGTATTCATGGGGATCCATTTCCAGAACACCCCCCCCCCCAAGGATACTGACATCTAAGGCTATTCAAATCCATGGAGGGCTCTTGGAGGACCCCTGCACATGACCAGAAATGCCTTCCAGTCATGTCCTGGAGGTGTTCTGAAGCTCACATGGCCTCTATGTGCCTCGGAAGGCCTCCTGGAGGCTTCTGAGATTCACCTCCAATTTTTCAGTAAACTGGCTCTCTGAAGCCCCTGGGAGTCCTTCTGAGGAATGTGGAGACCACGTTCAGCCTCCCTACACCTCAGAACACCTCCTGAAAGGTGTCTGGAAGGCACTTTGGGTCCTGTTTGGGGGGTCTTCTGAGGCCCTCCAGCTGCCTGCTGGCATCCGTGGTGAGTCAAATCCACAGGTGCGGAGCCTGTGGCTAAGGAGGGCCAACGGCATTGCTGCTGAAATAAGAATTCTAATTTGTCAGTAGATCAGATGGTACCTCCAAATTCCATATCTCTTCTGCCTTTCATGGAGGATATGGATCAGTCGATCAATTGCTGCTGTACAATTGCAGGGGGTGGGTATATCTTCACGTCCTGCTCTTGAGCTTCTGTTGGGCATCTTGTGGGAGAAGCCAGATGTTGGATGAGATGGGCCTCTGGCCTGATCAGCGAGGCTTTTTTTCTGTTTATAGAACCCTCTGTGTAATCTCAGTTTAGTCATTGGAGTGAAACTGCTGGAAGCCGACTACAGTGAGTCGGGATGGCATGACGGGCAAGAATGTTAGCTATTAGCAAAGACGTCCCCAGTTCAAATCTTGGCTCTGTCACAAACTTGCTGGGTGGTCTAAAACGAGCCACTGTTTCATCTTTGGCCTCACAGCTGCAATACACTTGCACAGTTTCCGGCTGTGCAACTATGTATGTGGCGCATGGAGGGAAGAGTTGCCGGTTATCGATAAATGCCAAGCACTTGGACTATACAAGATCCAGACATTTGAATTTAATGGTTGATTGACACTGGATTTCAAACCCTTGGAAGAGAATGGCTGACATAAGGTCACCCTGGGAACTTCACAGCAAGAGTGGAAATGTGAACCCAAGTTCTAGTTTAACACAGTAATCCCCACTCCACACTGGTGCAGTGGGCCCCCCTTATCCATGGGCTGAGCATCCAAGGATTTGAGTATTCATGGACGCCGAGCCCTTTGTTCAGAACACCTTCCAAACACAACCAATGGCTTCCGGTCGCATCTGTGAGGTCTTCTGCTCACAGGAGGTTGAGGCTGGGAGGTTTGCATGACCTCTGGAGGGCCCGGTGCAGCATCCAGGTATGTTTTGGCATCATGCCCCTTCCCCACCCCATGGATTTCAGCATCTGTGGATTTTGGAATCCGCAGGAGGTCATGAAATTGATACCCTACGGATACAGTGCCCACTGTACATTATATATAGCAGTGGTTTGAGAACCACCAGTGGAAAGTTTTTTAGCACCGAGACCCATTTTTAGAAGGGCAATATGTCAGAACTCACCAGAAATGTCATTAACTCGGAAGTGATGTCATGGCCGGAAGTGACATCATCAGTTTAGACTTCAAGCCTAAGCTGCAATCAGCCAGATTCCATTACATAGCACACCTGTGCTGATATTTTGCATAGCTCAGAATTCAAACATTCCATCTCGGAAGTCAAAGCAGAACACAAATCCTTCTCCAACCACACAGTGCCCCCCCCCTTCCAGCATCCCATCTCCCCACCTATTCAGGGCAAAGCACCCTGCCTCTCTCTCACCAGGAGCGTGCCCTGCCAAGCATCTCTGTACTTCTGTATTTTCAGCTCTGTATTTTCAATGGAGGCCGAGCTAGCTACTACACAACCCACCTGAAATTGGCTCATGACCCACCTAGTGGGTCCCAACCCGCAGTTTGAGAAACACTGATGCATAGTATCAAATCACAGTCTGGCTCTCCTTGCACACTCAGATTCCGTTCTTGACTTTCTGCCTTGTGGCCAGCTAGTACTAGAGACCATGATTTGACATCTTGGTAAGAGTCAGTGCCTGCAAGAAAAGGAACATGCCCCTGAAGATGGCCAATCCTTGGCCTGCTGCTTCCTGTGTATTGTCTTTTCCCTGTAAAATTGGGCTAATGTAACTTAAGGGAGTGCATTTTTGTCCCTGTGGGTCTGCCTGTTCCCCAAGAAGCTTGGGAGGGGCTGTTTGCTGTTTTCACTGCTGTCTGATGTGTGGTTTGTGGGACGCAAGATGGCCTTCTCGGTGGTGACCCCACTCCCTCTCCTGCATGAGATGCAACTGGTTCTCTCCCTGCTGGTATTTCAAGCACCTTCTTTCTCTTCGCCTTCTCAGACTTCAACTATTGTCTGTGGTGTCTTGTGTTTCTCTTTGCCCTTCTGATGCGTCTTGGATGGATTGTGTGGTTTGGTTTTTAGGTTGCTATGGCATGTCTCAGGCTGCAATCCTATATGCACTTTATTGGGAGTAAGTCCTCATTAATTCAATGACGCATCCAAGTCATGGAGGGCCTCAGAAGAACATAAGAACAGCCCCACTGGATCAGGCCATAGGCCCATCTAGTCCAGCTTCCTGTATCTCACAGCGGCCCACCAAATGCCCTAGGGAGCACACCAGATAACAAGAGACCTCATCCTGGTGCCCTCCCCTGCATCTGGCATTCTGACATAACCCATTTCTAAAATCAGGAGGTTGCGCATACACATCATGGCTTGTACCCCATAATGGATTTTTCCTCCAGAAACTTGTCCAATCCCCTTTTAAAGGCGTCTAGGCTAGACGCCAGCACCACATCCTGTGGCAAGGAGTTCCACAGACCGACAACACGCTGAGTAAAGAAATATTTTCTTTTGTCTGTCCTAACCCGCCCAACACTCAATTTTAGTGGATGTCCCCTGGTTCTGGTATGAGTGTAAAGAGCATCTCCCTATCCACTCTGTCCATTCCCTGCATAATTTTGTATGTCTCAATCATGTCCCCCCTCAGGCGTCTCTTTTCTAGGCTGAAGAGGCCCAAGGAAGTCTCACAAGGCTGAAGAAGGCCTCCAGGACATGACCAGAAGTCATTTCTGGTTTGCATTTCTGGTTTGCATGCCTTCTTTTGGTCTCGTCCGGAAGTCCTCTGAGGTCCTCCAGCCATGGATTTAATATCTGTGGAATCGGGTATCCATGGAGGGGCACAGATCCTGGCACAGATCCCCTGCAGATACCAAGGGCCCATTATACACTGACTGTCAGTGGCTCTGCTGGGTTACAGACATGAGCTGGTGAAGGGGTGCAAAAAGTTAAGGGTCAAAAGGTACATTACCAGAAAAATTGGCATGCTGTTTTTGAATGGCAGTAGCAGCTGCTAGGTGTGGGGGAAGGCGGGGCCTCTGGATCAGAAGCATGAAATGTGGAATAAAGCTCTAGTCCTTTGCCTATCTAGGATAGCTAACCAATCCCTCCAGGATACATCTGGAGTCCTGGAATTGGTCTCCCAACTTCAGGTGACTTCTGAACACAACCCTGGAGATCTTAATAGGACCACCAGAAATGTCTAACTTTGCATCATGTTCGGCAGAGAGAAATCTCCTGGAATACTTTCAGTCAGAGCTGGCAATCTCAGCCCTCCCACGCTCCCAATAGAGATGGGATGGGACATGAATATTGTTGGCAATGTCTTTAAGAAAACAAAACGTTAAAGCACAGAAGCAATAATAGCTTTTGGAGGAGCTGTCATTTGATCTTAAGGCACCCTGGGCTAGGTGGATCTCAAGGGGCTGCATTCTACTGCTTTTTGAAAGTACACTGGATCCTTAGTATCTGTGCAGGATTTGTTCCAGGGCCCCTTGCAGATATTGAATTCTGTGGATAATTGAATGTGGGGGGGGGGGGAGAGAGGCCGGCATCGTGGCACAATGACTTATGTATAGGCTGTGCCTGGCCCTCTGGTTATCTAGCATGGCTTCTGGCCTCCTACAAAGCCTCTCAGATGTGACTAGAAGCCCCTTCCAGTTGCGTCCGGGAGACTCTGAGGCCTTCTAGTCACAGGTTATTCAAATCGGCTATTCAAATTGTGGATGTTGATCCTGCGAATAAGGAGTGCCCTCTGTATTTAATTAAATACTTGCAATACGGTAACTGTACAGAACAAGGGGCGGAAAGCTACCTGGTGCCCAGTGTGTGTTTATGATTCAATGGGTTAGCTGTGAATACTTATAAAACTGTGTGGGTGTGAGAATGCACCTTCCTGGGAGCCAGAGTCAAGTATGACTTGGCAGTTTTTGGCAGACACTTTTGTTTGAGGTGGAAATAATAAAGCAGAGTGGAATCCTGTATTAAGGTTGTGTGTCTCTTCTCTCTCCCCTTCCCCCTTTCTTCTTTGCCCTTCTCTCTCTCCAGCGGATGTGATCCGGTGCTTAAACAGTGCCCTCCAGGTGGGATGTGGTGCTTTTGCCTGCTTGGAAAATTCCACGTGTGACACGGGTGGCATGTACGATATCTGCAAATCCTTCCTCTACAGCGCCGCTAAATTTGACACTCAGGTATGGAATACACATCAGATCTTCTCATCCTTCCTCTTAATGAGGCTCTGTTACTACAGAGTTACTGTTACTCTGTTACTTTCTGCAAGATGAATCTGCCTGTCAATCTTCAGGGTAGGCTGTTAACATGTGCGGTCACTGAACGTGGCTCAGCGGACGTGGGAAGGGCCTCCTTGGTGGTAGCCCTCCCAAGATGTCTAATTCTGTGCCTCAAGTAATACAGGTGGCCCCTGTCTTTGCTTTCGAAAAGCTCAAGAGGCACCTATTCCACAAGGTGGTGGTTGAGCTGCCATGTATCTGCTTCTGCTATACTTACCTGTCAATTTTGGTTGAATCTATTGTAAAGTGAGTGTTAGTATCTTGAGACTATCTGGAAAAAGGCAGGATACAAACTGGGAGAAGAAATAAAATCCAGCATTTGGGGGGGGGGGAGAGACATATAGTGTATAAGACTTGGATAAAATGTGCTTACATTGTAGAATGAATTATTTAGTTTGTTTAATCAAACATATTTTGATTACAAAAGAGAACCGTTTGGGCAGGAGTTTTAAAATATGTATGTTTTTTACACACACACACACACACACACACACACACACACACACACACACACACACACACACACACGGTGGTAACTTTGGGTGACTGACTGGCATGTGTAGGCACCCATCTCTCTCCCTACTTGTGCCCACTGCTGCTCCTTCCACTCCCTGGATTGGAAAAGGAAAGATGGACTAGAAGAGAAAGTACAGTGGACCCTCTTTATCAGCAGATGTGAATACCTGCTGAGTCTGAAGGGCCTCAGGGCCCTTTGAAGGGCCTGAAGAGAACATCCCGGATGTGACTGGAAGCCACTTTAAGTCACATCTGGGAAACGTACTGATGTGCACTATGTGGCTTGAGCATATGTGGACACTTGATGTGCACATGTGGAGGCTATGTGTGACCTTCAGAGGGCTGGGTGAGCCCCCCAGGTAGGTGATTATGGTGGTGATTCCCTCCCCCCCATTGGATTTCATTGTCCATGGGATTTGGTATCTGCGGGGGATTCTGGAACAGATCCCCCACAGATATCAAGGGCCCTCTGCATAGAGGAGAGTGGAGGGGTTACAGCATCCTCTCCACTACAATTTCACTTTCTCATCCAATTCACTTTCTCATCCAATTAAGGGAGACACAGAGTATGGCAACATCATCAGGTAAAAGAGGACAACGTTTGACATCCCACCTTGGGTGTCATAAAATTTTGATCCAGTCCCTGTTGATGTGCTGGTTTCAGTCAACCAAACATATTTTTAATAGCTTGAATCTCCATCGGTTTACAGCTATTTTGATTGCATCAAGGAGTCAAACCACTGAACTTAAGTTCATTCTGGTTCATCAGTAGCCTTTAATTCTGGTTCAGGTGCTTGAGTTTTCATAGCTTTACAAACTAACTAACATACAGAAAAATAATTAACATCATAGGGCTGAAAGCTGGTTGTATGATTAATGAACCGTTTATTGGCCCAGTTGCCAGTATGTTTTCAGGGGTTTGTGTCGATGTCTAGGTATCTAAGAGACTCGAGTCAGAATTTGGCTCCAGTTCTCCAAAGGTAAACCATTGATGATTTGACTCCTTGTATGCTTAATTACACACCTGCTTCTCCTGGGGAGGGGCAAAGACTCATCCAGTACACCAAAACTCTGCCCAGGCCTATCCACTGGAAACCATGTGCTCAAGCATTCAGAAGGGCCCACCACCACTAGCCCTCCTCTAACACACTACGCTCAATCCTATTCAGCCCTGGCACAGTGGGA
Source organism: Tiliqua scincoides (assembly GCF_035046505.1). Taxonomy (NCBI): domain Eukaryota; kingdom Metazoa; phylum Chordata; class Lepidosauria; order Squamata; family Scincidae; genus Tiliqua; species Tiliqua scincoides. Next base: position 8,798,342 of record NC_089831.1, on the reverse strand, counting down.
ATTGCACAGCCTATGCCATAACCAGTGCTGGGATTGAGCAGGCTGGAGCTCTCCTCAAGGTAAAATATTGTTCCCTTATACCAGGGGTGTCCAAAGTTTTTGGCAGGAGGGCCACATCATCTGACACTGTGTCGGGGGCCAGGGAAAACAAGAATTAATTTACATTTAAAATTTGAATAAATTTACTTAAGTATACATAAATGAATATATTAAAGATGAACTTATATGAATGAATGAAGGTCTTGCAATAGCTCAAGGCTTATAAAAGGCCTTGCACAAAGCAAGGCTGGCCTTTCCTTTGCTGCCTCTGCTGCATCACAGACGTGAAACTGCAAGCAATGGCAGGAGCCCTCATCCCACAGCTCACGCAAGAGGTCAAACAGTTGCCTTCACGCTAAGAGCAGCTGCGTCGGGCCAGTGGGGGCTCCAACAAGTCTCTGGAGGGCCAGAGGCTCATTGGAGACTGGGGGCTCCCTGAGGGCCATATTGAGAGTCCTCGAGGGCTGCAAGTGGCCCCAGGGCCAGGGTTTGGGCACACCTGCCTTACACCATGTCGAGCCCCAGCCTGCCCAAAGGGGCTTTTCAGATCTGTGCCAGCAATATCACTGATGCAAGTCCAAGTAGCCCCTTGTAGGGCTTTCAGTTCCAGGAAGGGAGTTAGGATATAGCAGAGGCCACAGCTGCCATCCCTGCCCCCTCCTAGGCGTGACTCACCGCCCTCCCCCTTGCTGTGTGGCAGTAGCTTACATGCTCAGTCCAGTGTAATTTCTGGATACAGCAGTCACAGGACAGCATGGGCCTTTCTGCCAGCACTCACAATACCCCCCTGATGTAATGTCTTCAAGGTACTGGGATGGGGGGGGAATGGCACCAGCCAGCCAAATAGCAGCCAGGCCCAGCCCCACCAGGAACTCCAGAGAAAAAGTAAAAACCTTGCTATTGCTACCAAGTAAGCCTGCAAGATGAATTGGGGGAGGGGGGGTTTGCTGGCTTCACAGCAAGGGAGTCTATCCCCACTTTGCTGAGGCTTCTTTAAACCTGGAGCTGGCCTTGTGCATATTTATTTATTTCACATTTTTATACCACAAAGCTTCCTGGGCCAGTCACTGTCTCAGCCTCACCTAGCTCCCAGGGTTGTTGTGAAGACAAAAGGAGGGAAGGAACTACCCTGAGTTCCTTGGAGGAGCGGCGGTAGGTGATAAATCAATAAGCAAGCTGTAGAAACAGGGTTACTTTTTTATTTAACATCTTTCTGCAGAATAGCATTCCTTCTGAACTGTCTATCAGACAACTCTTTCCCAATGAAGGAATTTATTTGTAAAGAATTGTATGATCATTGATCCATGTTGATGGGAAGGGTACTGTGCGCACTACCAAGAGGCTTTGACCCGCTCACTCGGCCACTAATGTGCTTCTCCCTCGGCAGGGGAAAGCCTTTGTGAAGGAGAGCTTGAAGTGCATCGCAAATGGCATCACGTCCAAGGTTTTCCTTGCCATTCGGAGGTGTGCCATGTTCCAAAGGATGATTTCGGAAGTGCAAGAGGAATGTTACAGCAAGCTGGATATATGCGGCATTGCAAAAAGGAACCCCGAAGCAATCACAGAAGTGGTCCAGCTTCCAAATCATTTCTCCAACAGGTAGGCTCATTGGTACTCCAAAAAAAAACAAACATGGATAACCTTGTTGAGAAAGTGCCAGCAAGTGGGGTTTGCATCATACTGATGCAAGGGTAGATTGGCTCCACCATCAGCATTGTAGTCCTCTCCCTCAAGCGGGAACAGGAAGTGGGGTTTGCTGTAGCTTTTTCTGTAGGGGGGCCTTGCTCAGGAATATCTTTTCCACAGTGCACAAAGCAGTGAGAGGTAGAGCAGCCACCATGGTCTGTCCTTGGCTGGGCTCTTTTAGGACTTTCTCACTTCTGCCTCTTCCATCTTCCAGCATAAGTTTTTCCCAAAGAAATTAGGCGGGTAGAAATAAAAGCAGAAAAGTCAGAAGCCTAATACCATCAGTATTCATGGGGGATTGGTTCCCCCATGGATACCAAAATCCATGGATGTTTGAGTTTGGTGCTGCAATCACTTACCTGAAGGTTGCGCTAGGTGCCTTGGAAGGCAGACCAGCCTGCAGTCCGCTCCACGGACCTCCCTGGACTTCAGAACACCCTGAACATTAAACTTGTGTGCTAATCCAGACTCTCGGTTTATACCTGGTAAAGAATTGTAAAGCTTGAATGAATAGAAATTTTGAATGAATAGAAATTTATTATATAACCATAGGTCATTACAGTATATAAGAGCACATATTACAATATATACATATAAAAGCACACAATAACATTACAACCTACAAAACACGTAAAATAAGGCAAGAGATTTTAGTACTTAATGTAGGTCAGAACCGTAAAATAGAGGATATTTTTGGAATAGTTCAAAAATAAAAAAAGCTTAAACAATTGTTGGAATCTTACAAACTAATAAAGAGGACAGAGAAATTTGAGTTTAGGACAACAAAAATTTGGCTCGTATTTTCTTTGCCACAAGGGCAAAGATAGCCACTTGTAAAGCTTGAAAAAGTCTTAATTACATTTTATTTTAATTGTTATGCAAAAGGAACTCTGCCAACATATTTCTAAGAACCACACATTATATATAGTCACATGTTTGGCCACCCCTGCTATAGATGCCACTCTATAGAGGCCACTCCAAACTACAGCCACATCTACACACACACACACACACACACACACACACACACACAAGATTTTATCTGGCCTGCAGCAACTTAAAATATTTTTATTGCTAATTTTTTGCTAACATTTGACATATTTACTTGTATATCATTTCTCAGTTTAGGCATGGCATTGTTTCTTTGTAATTGTCCCATTTCTCTTTTGTCATGAATTATATCATGCTGATTACAACAAAGATTTGAGGAAAATTTATTCATTCATTTAAATTTCATTCATCTATAAAGTTGTTGTTGTTGTTGTTTTTGGCCTGTGAAAACGTGGCCCTCGTACCGCAAGGTTTAGCGACCCCCAGCTGTAGAGGCCCTAAAAGAAAAAATCCTGCAAGGGTAGAACTTTAAGGTAATTGAGGAAGAACCAAGAATGGCCAGAGGTTACCGACACCTGATTAGTTCACACATACTCCCTCCCCTTGCCTGCACATTTTGGATCAAAAGGTTGTGTTTGTATAGTAATTGGCTGTGCAGGGAGTAAGATTCTCAAAAGGGTTGTCTGTAAGAAGTTTCTATCCTCTGCTAAGGATTAGGGGATAGCAGCACATGATTTTGGGGGGGGGGGGAGAGACCCAAGAAAAAATTGAGAAATAATTGCAAACAGAGTTCGGGCATCTCAAAGGCTCAGGCTGCGATCCTATCTACACTTCTATCTACACTTACCTAGGAATAAGTCCCACTGAACTTGCTGATTTCTGAGTTGACCAGCCAAAGATTGTGCTGGAACAGACAGATAGTGGCATAAGCTTTTCATGAATGAGAACGACCTCCTACTTCAGTAAAGAGCTGTAAGATTCACTTGCTTTACTGCAACAGACTAGCACATCTGGAAAGAGTAATCCAGCACCGAAAAGACTCTGTAGAGAATACCACACTCGGCAAAACCAATTAGAATCAAAACGGTATAATTAAGGACTATAATATGGGTTACACGCACACAGTGGACTTTATAATTCCAGACATCCCAGAATGTGCCAACCTACTAATTAATTTCATAACCCCTCTTCAGATGTTTCAGTGGAACATGTGGAGAACAGGGGCCAGCTAGACACAGCCCATCTCCTCACCCCCACCCCATGTTGACCTATTCAGTGGCCGTACTCCCTGCCTTCAGGGAAAAAACTCTTCCCACATTTGTAGAGGCAAGCCCTGCCTGTTCCTTCCGCGCAACCCCCTCCCAAGTTTCCATTTAAACCCCTGAAAAGGGTCTCTAGATCAGGGGTGTCAAACATAAGGCAGCCCCCAGAAGCAATTTATCTGGTCCCCTTTTTAACTGGGCTTTCCCAGCATGATAATTGGGCCGTCTCATATCTTGAACTTGTGAACAAGATTTGCACATCTCCTGTCTCTTGCAGCTAATGAGTTTCTGTGTGAGAACAAAGGGCTTATTTCTCGCCATCATCCGCTTAATGATGTCACTTCCTGCTTAATGATGTCACCCCTGGCCCTCAGCAGGCACTGTGAATGCAATTCAACCCACTACATGAAATGAGTTTGACACCCCTGCTCTAGAGAATTTTGAGTGCACAACTTTGGAGAATATCCTGTGTGCTTAGTTAAGCAAAGTACCCCATATTTTGGGTTTCCCACCAAAGATTGTGGGATTCATTGGGCACAGCAGAGTTGCCACATCGGTTTCCTAGTGGGAAAGTATTGACAAGATGTACTCTAAGGCTGTAACAACGATTTGTGTCTCTGCCAGGGTAGAAACTTGCTGGCCAAATGAGAATGGCTTAAAATGCAACCCAAACTTTTTAGTGCTACAACCCACCTCCTCTGCATTGCCTTCTTAGGAACCCCCAGAGGCTGCTCCAGATTGGCCCAGACCTACAGCCACTCCATTGGCCCCAGAATGCCCCGTGGAAGCATCCGCCTGTCAAACAGGTAGTTGCGTCCGCAAACCGGTAGTCACTTCCACGGAGCTTTCAGGCCCCCACAGAGGCCAATGGAGTAAGTTGTGGGCCCATCGTGACCCAGAAGCAGCCTTTGGGGACCCCCAAGGGCTATAAGGTGCTATAAGGAGCATCTCATTGCCACCCAATGCAACCACCCATTGGGTCACAACACACAGTTTGAGAAACTCTGGCTTAAAGCCTTTCCAAAAACCAGTTCGTACTACAGGAGTCGAGGGATCCTTCCAAGACTCCTCTCCTGAATTTCTCTCCAGATTTTGTTGCTCTGAATTGCTTGGTCATCATTCCTGGGTGGAAATGCGAACGATTTCTTCAGCAGTAAAAACCAGACTTGTGTAGAGTGTGCTGTACATGTGCACTTTGCCGCACAGCTGGTCCCTTCAGTTCGCTTTGGAAATGCCCAAATGCACTTAGACAAACCCTGCAGGAGAAGGAATAACCTGATTTAAAATGGACTCTCTTCCAATGAGTCTTCCATCGACTCTCTTCTCCTCCTCCTCATTGACAATCACTGTTAATGCATTCTGTCCTAAGGCCCCAGTCCTTCTGGGGCCTTGCGCTGCCGGAATAGTGCTATAGCCTTACGTTATGGCTGTGAAATAGCTTTGCGGCATCAAAGCCAGGCTGCTGTGAGATGCTTCCGGGCCACTGCTGCAAGCAGGAGGTAGCATGGTGTGAGCAAAAGCAGCTCAGGAGGTGATAAGTTGGAGGTCATGGGTGGGGAAGGAAAGAGTAGTGGGAGTTTAGGGGAGGGAGGAGGTGGATCTCGGCGACACCAGCATGCACCAGATCTTATCCCCTCTTTCCCAAGCCTCCTTTGTCTGAAGAGAGAAAACACCAGCAAAATGGTTGGCATAGGGCCGAGGAGACCCACAGGTGATTGGGCAGCCTGCTGGGGGAGTAAGTAAAAAAAATCTCCTGCTGGCTAGCCGATTCTCCCACCACCACCACTGGGTGCAGAACATGCTCTGCCCATGTGGCTGCATTGGCACCAATGGGGAGGTATAGGATGGGGCAGCAAAAGGGGTTCATGGCATGATTTGTGCAAGTGCCCTCCCTCTTAAGTAAAAGATGTGTGGAGCAGTTATGGTGGGGGGATGTAAAACAGTTTGGGTTTGCAAGATACTAGCATTGGGCACTTGGGAGGAGATTCCACATGGTCTGGGAGGCAATTACCTGGGCCCAGGATCTGCAGGCATTGATTCAATGGGAAATAGCCACAACCTGCTGTCCCGTCCCCCCCCCAAAAAAAATACACCTCTCCAATCAGTAGGTCTCACTGTGGTGGCAGTGCAGTGACCTGGGTTGATTTTACTGGGTCTGGGGCCTCAGGAGTTCAAGGGAGTCATGAATAGAGGCAGAATGACAGAGCAGCTCAATCTGTGCGGTATGCTGGCAACTCTTGGCTCCAGGCTACCATTGTCAGGACCTCACAAGGTGACCTCTGTCAAGCCTCTTATTCTCACAACTGCAGCACCTTTGCAAATGTGGGGATGATTATTATATTATATGGGGACTGCTATGACTTGGATGAATCAAAAGGTGTTCAGCATGCAAGCAAATTATTTTAAAAACACACACACTGCAATGCCCCCCCCCTTTTCCACTGGCTTAGCATCTGTGGATTTGAGTATCTGTGGAGTCCAAGCCTAGAAGGCATCAGAAGCTAGAAGGTGTCAGAAGCTCCCCAGGCATGACAGGAAGTCACTTCAGATCATATCCTGGAGGATTTGAACAGGTCAGGAGGTTTGGCATGACCTCTGGAGGGGCAGGCACAGCCCCCTTGTAAGTAGTTGAAGCACCATGTTCTGCCCCCTTGTGGATTTCATTATCTGTGGAATTCAGTATCCATGGTTTGGTGGTGGTCCTGGAACAGATCCCCCCATGGATATCAAGGGCCCACTGTATTTCGAATAGAAGTCCTTGTAAAAACTGAAGAAGGTGTGCCTGGTCCTCGGAGAAGGTGAGGTGAACATGTGGAGCAGTTACCAATGGAGTAAGATAGTTGATCTCCACGTTGCCAGCTCTGGCTGGCAGGAATCGGTCTTTGATTGCAGCCTGGGACCATGAGCCATGAGCAATCTTTCCACCATGAGCCATGCCAAGGTGGTTCCCTCCTCTCTGGCATAGGAAGAGATGCTCATTAAAGATGACTTCTGTGATCTGTATGTCTGCCTCACCTTAAAACCAATAGCAGTATGGCTTGCATCCGTGTGCGCCTTCTAGCAGATAAAACAAAGTTATGCCATCAATTGACAACGGCCTCTTTAATCTGATGTCAGTCTTACTGGTCCTATGCGGGTTCTGCCAATCCATGAGGCTGACTGAAGTGTTTGCTGTAGGCAGCAGGTTGGCAAGGGTTGCCCGTTTCAGGGCACCCACTTGCCCTCACTGTGGTTCCACTCTGGTTTGGAAGAGGGCGGGCAGAGCAGAAGAGTCCCCGTGCGCAAACCTACTCCTCTCCTTCGCACTTCTCGAGCTTCATCCTCTTCTTCCCTTTCCAGCTCTGAAAGTGGCAGAAGCAGAGGCTGGCACATCACCAGGTAAGGGGGGGAGGGGAGCAGCATTTGACCCAACACTTTGACCATTAGGAGGCCTTAGGCCACCCCTGATTATATCCTCTGTTTTTAAATTTCCCCCTCCCCTGTCGCAATTGTGACTTGGTTCTCTTTGCAAATGCTGTAGACTCATAATTGCTAGAGGATGCTATAGGAGACAGATGTGAGAATGCTGATAGGATGTCCTCTACTGTCCATGTCCTTTTAAGCATCCTCACCTCTTGGTAGAGGATACTACAGTAGGAGTCGAGGATTTTGTGGTTTGCTTCCTGTTCCAAAGTGAAATGAAGGAAAAGTTGCCTTTTTGCAAAGAGGTGAATCATGAGCACATGTGGGAGGGGAGGGCTCAAGTAGGATTTGCTGCCATCCTTGCTTTCTGGTAGCAGCAGGAACCTATCCCCCACAGATACTGGGGGACACCTGAATTGGGTTCCCTTATAGATATGTATGTGTGAAGTTCTTTGGGACCCTCTTTCTGTATGCAAACTCTGCACCTACCACTGAGCCATAGTCTGAGGGCCAAACTACATGTTACAATAAGTGTGTGTGCAGTCCCTTTATTTTATTTTTTTAATTTTTTTATTATTTTGCAAAATAAAAACAAACAACAAATATAAACAAACACAAACTCAATACACAACACAAAAAAACCACAAACACACTGTTGGAGGGTGCAAGCAATCATATATTAATATATCTAATCTAATATATCTAATCATATATCAATATATCTAATCATATATCAATATATCTAATAACACATCTAAGATGTGTTGATTATCTTCTAATCTTGTTCCTCTTCTAGTTTAGCCTCTTAATATCATTTATCTATCTTATCATAACCTGTATATCATGTATGCAATATATTCATCTAAATGTCCTATGTCATACATCTACAACTTCATTTTCAACCGAGCATAAAATGGTCTCCACTGCTCTATCTGTGTTGGTTTGCACTATTGATCCAAAATCTCTGTAAGCCTATACATTTCCGCCAGTTTCATTATTTTCTCTATTAATTCATCTTTCATTGGAATTTTAATATCTTTCCTGTATCTAACATATAAAATCCTTGCAGCAGTTAATATCATAATAACTAAATACACATCATTTTCTTTATAATATCTAAGGTAATATTAAGCAAAAATAACTCTGGTTTCAGTGATATCGTAAATCCAACGATCTCTTGTATTGGATTCCTTACCATTTTCCAATATACTTGCATTTTTTTTACATGTCCACCACATATGATAAAACGTCCCTTCTGTACATTTACACTTCCAACAATTTTCTGATATGTTCTGATTCATTTTTACCAGTTTTACTGGTGTCGTGTACCATCTATAAAACATTTTATATACATTTTCTTTAACATTTGTTTCTCTAGTAAATTTTATATTATATTTCCAAATCTATTCCCATTGTTCTAATGTAATATTATGACCTATCCATATTTAACTTTTACAATTGAAGGAAGACTTTCTTTCGTTTTTGAGGAATTTAAGCTATTTATGTTGTCAGAGTAAATACTCCATCCTCCCTTAACCATCATGTTTCTTTTTACTACTCGCCCTCTTTTTGTCGTCTTCTTGTTGCTATTGGTGAATGCCTCCTTGCCTTCTCTGATTCCTCAGTTATCTCTGAATCATCTGATTTCTTTTCTTCCAGCTCCATTTCTACACTTTCTAGTTCTTTTCTTCTCAGTTCCTCTTCCTCATTTTCTTCATTTCTCGTCTCATCTTTCATCACTGTACTCAAAAGATTTTCTGGTTTCATTGTTGAATTTATATTATATCTCTGTGATTGGAATTGAAAAAAAACATACCTTCAGGGAGAAGCCATCTATATGGTATTTGATTTCGCTTTAAACAGAGCCTCTGCTATGAGCTCACAAGGTACCCTTAGGAAAACTGCTCTCTCTCAGCCTCAGCTACAATATGGGAGTTAATACTCTACAGGCTTGTTGCCTGACAGCATGAAACTCTTAGGGCGCAATCCTAACCCATTTTCCAGTACTGACATATATGTAATGCAGCTCCAAGGTAAGGGAACAAACATTCCTTTACTTTGAGGTGGCCTCCATGAGTGCCACACAACTACAGAATGCAGCACATGTCCCATTAAGACAGCTATGCCTGTGCTGGAAAATTGGTTAGGATTTGGGCCTTAATCTCAGGGAAAAGGGTTGGTGCCCCATGTGGAAAGGTGAGGGTTCATTGGTATAGTGTTGCTCTCAAAAGGTCCCAGGTTCAGTGTTTGGCATCTCCAGGCAGGACTGAGAAAGATTTCTATCTGAAACCTGGAGAGTTGCTGCCAGCCTGTGCTGCTAGTACTAAACCAGGGGTGCCCAAACCCCAGCCCTGGGGCCACTTGCGGCCCTCAATGCCTCTCAATGCAGACCTCAGGGAGGCCCCAGTCTCCAATGAGCCTCTGGCCCTCCGGAGACATTCTGCAGCCCACACTGGCCTGACGCAACTGCTTTCAGTGTGAGGGCAGGTTTGACTTGTCACGTGAGCTGTGGGATGAGGGCTCCCTCCACTGCTTGCTGTTTCATGTTCGTGATGCAGTAGCGGCAGCAAAGGAAAGGCCAGCCTTGCTTTGTGCAAGGCCTTTTATAGGCCTTGAGCTATTGCAAGACCTTCATTCATTCATATAAGTTCATCTTTAATATATTCGTTATGTAAACTTATGTAAATTTATTCAAATTTTAAATGTAAATTAATTCTTTTTTTCCCCCGACCCCCAACACAGTGTCAGAGAGACAATGTGGCCCTCCTGCCAAAAACTTTGGACACCCCTGTACTAAACTAAGGGACAACAGCCTGGCTCTGTATGCAATGGCATTGCTACAGGGTGTGGGGGGGGGGGCGTGCAAGCTGCACCAGGGGAGTCACACCACACCCAAATTTTTAAAATCTTTGTATTTTCAAATAATACCATCATCAATTGATGCATAATTTCATGTAGAATTCAGTGAAGCTAACCACATTGGAATATGTCTATTCTATCAAAAGTTATAGCCAAAAAACCAGTAGGGTGGGGCTATACTGCATGGCCACACCCACCATCCAGGGCATTACCCATCCACTGCATGGGAGGAGGTCCATCATAAGTGTGAGGCACTGGCCTTCTGCACCAGGTGTCACAAACCCTTGTAATGCCACTGTCTGTATGGCAGTGTTGTGTGTTCTTGTATCAATGCTGACCGTCTGGCTACCGGAAGCATGGACCCTGACTGTGTTGTCTTCACCCAGGTATTACAACAAGCTTGTGAAAAGCTTATTGGAATGCGACGACGAGACTGTAGGCACCATCAAAGACAGTTTGATGGCCAAAATCGGACCAAATATGGCCAGCCTCTTCCACCTGCTGCAGACGGATCACTGTGCCCGAATCCATCCTCAAGCAGACTTCAGCCGGAGACGCATCTCCGAGCCTCAGAAGCTAAAAATCTATTTGAGGAATCTTCGGGGCGAGGGCCCGGCTCCGCCCCACATGAAGCGCACTTCTTCGGAAAGCGTGTAACGTTCCGTGATTTGGGGGAAAAAAGTGTAGGGAATCCGAGCTCTGCCAAAGTAGGAAATTGCTTTTGGTTTTTATCTTTTAGCATTTCAATACACATCAGAAACGTACTGTAACGGATCTTAAAGAACACTGAGCCAATCTACACATTCACAAAAACAAGCAGGTGGCATAGCCCTCCGGGGACTGTACCACTTTGATAAGCAGGTGAGAAAAATCATACATAAATAAAATGGGCCTTCGGTATCCACAGGGAATCCATTCCAGGACCTCCCGCAGTTACTGAATTCTGCAGAAAATGAAATCCGTGGGGGCAGGGGGCAACACGGCAGTTGCTACCTAGGGGCTGCGGCCAGCTTCTGGAGGTCAGCTGGCCTTCTCAGAAGCCTCCCAAACATGACAGGAAGCCACTCTCAGGTCTCCAGCTGTGGGCTCAGCATCCACATATACTGAAACCTGCGGGGGCCGAGCCTGTGGATGGTATACATAGGTAGCTGTCTCCTACTCCAGAGCTTCACAAGGGTCTTTCCCAGCTCTACCTGGAGATGCCAGCAAGGGACTTTCTGTGTGTAAAGCAGGGGCTCTACCACTGAGCTACAACACCATCCCTGCAATTTGATGCAACACACACCTGCTCCTTTAAACACAACCAATGAATCTGAAAAGGTGAGATTAGGCCTCTTTCTTCCTGGCCATCTTCTCTGGTTGTTGTTTTTTTTTTGAACAGTGCAGACCATTCTGCAGTGAGGAGCAGCATTCAGTCACATCTGCTTGCAATTCAAAGTGGTGCAGTCCAAGAAAGCCCATGCCAGTTGCTTGATCTAAATATCCAGATTGGCCCTTTTAGAAAATGGTGTTTAAAGTTAATTTTTGGTCCATCTGTTTGTTCTTCCTCCTCCCACCCTTTCAGGTAAGCTTCCCAGAACAAGATTTCTAGGTGGGGAGGGTTCTCCCTAATTGCTTTCTGAATGGAAGCCTGCTTTTTGTACTACCCCACAGAGAGATCAAGTGAATTGGAGCTTAACAGTCTTAACAGCACTTCAGCAAACATCCAAACTATCACTGTGTACTGTAGCTTGTATGATCCTGGTATTTGGTAAGAAATATAATCAACTCGGGTAGACTTGAATTCTGCTCATACCAAGTGGGCAGGCATTGAAGGGAGGTCAAAATCCATCTTTTATATGTGGTGCTGTGGAATTTGCAGTATGAATGGTACCGGCCATGCGAATATGATGGTTGCACTGATCTCAGTGTTTAATCTCTCAAGCCTGAGGTTCTCTTAATGCTTGATCTACACCAAAATGTAATGCTAGTGTTGTGTGGTTATAGAGGGCTGAGTTGCCATTGCAGCTGTAGGACAAGCCTGCTTTAATTGGTGTCCCACCAAGCCAAACACAGCTTGCCAGCCAAGTCTTTTAGTTGGCTCGATGCTTCAGCAACTACCTGTTTTTGCAGTATGAGAAGGGCAGCAAACTCAGGAGATCTGTCATGCAGCCTGGTGGTTTGCTAAGCATGGCTAGCTGGGCAAGGAGGCTTCTAAGATTCTCCTTGTGAAAACTTCTCCCAAGTTTTGAAACTTCAAATTCCCTGGTCTTATTTCCAAATTGGAGCTGATCCATGAGAAATACTCCAGTGTTCTGTTCCAAATTTTGTCTTGAGCAGTGGACTTGCACCACTGCACTGCCACAGCTTTCAGTTCACCTGTGTTTCTTGCACCGTGCAATAGCCATGTACACATTGAGAGCACACTGCAGCAAAGATACTTGGCTAAAGAGTCTTTTCACCTATGCAGTTTTTCACCTATGTGCTGGAGCACACAGCCACATCAGTAAAACACCACATGAAAGAATCTTGATGCTGTCATATACTGGGTTTTTGGCAAGGTGTTTTCAATATGCACATTATGTTCATAAAGAATTGTGGGGGGGGGGAGAAGACAAGGGGTTTGAAACCTGTGGCCATGGGCTCCTGCTCTGACCTCTTTCCTCTTAGAACTTTGTTGAACTGGCATCCGGGACTGGGGTGCAAGGCAGTGTGAACCAAAGCAGCAAAGAGAGGACAAGGGAATATCTCTACCCTGATGTGTGTCACAAGTTGCACAGGTCTGCTGTAGATCTTAGCACCACTGTAAAACAGGCACTTGCCTAATTCTCACTGAGGTGGTAAACCTGGCTGCGTAGGGGAACTCCATGATCAAGGGCTCCTCTGTACATAGACTTCCACAAAAAGCTGGCATGAAAGTTAGGGTAGGGTTCTTCTCCCTAGTAATGGGTGAGACCCCCTAGAAGAATTCAAATCAAACTCTTCCTCCCTCAAAGAGAAAAGGCTCAGCCTAAATTCAATGAGCCCCTTCTCACCCATCTTCCCTACTCCCTTGCATACCCACATACTCTCCATAGTCTCTTTGGCTTTCAATCTGAACTTTACAACCTTAATAAAAAAAAATTTCCCACAAATACAGTGGGTATCCACATGGAATCTGTTGCAGGACCCCTTCTTCCCCTCCCCCAATGGTTGGCTGGCTGGCAACCTTCAGTCTCGAAAGACTATGGTATAAGCCTACAGCACCTGGTATTCCCAGGCGGTCTCCCATCCAAGTACTAACTAGGCCTGACCCTGCTTAGCTTCCGAGATCATGGTATAAGCCTACAGCACCTGGTATTCCCAGGCGGTCTCCCATCCAAGTACTAACCAGGCCTGACCCTGCTTAGCTTCCGAGATCAGACGAGATCGGGCATGTGCAGGGTGACAGTCAAATTTCATGGATAATTAAAACCACAGATGGGGCTCAGAGGACCTCCTTGACAGGACTGGACGTCTGTGGCACAAACTGGAAGTGCCTTCCTGATGCAACCGGGAGGTCCTTAGAGGCCCTCCCTTTCCCTGGGTGCAGCATCCACGGACACTGAAATCTATGGATGCTGAGCCAGTAGAAAAGGAGGGCCCACTGTGCCACCTTCTACAGGTTGTCTCTCTACCAGAGAGTGCAGCTGCGCACAGAAGAGGGTGGCCTGACCTGCAGTTGAGACTTCGCTCTGTGCCCTTCTTTCCCAAAACCATACTTCTCTTGATGGGCCAGGCAGCTGCTTGGCCACATCTTACCAACCGGTGCACAACTGCCCCAGCGATCTCTTTTTCCCAGCAGGGCCTGACAAGGCAGTGCCACGTGGTCACCACCTGCCCGACTGTGAAGTACCACTAGATTCACTAGTACTTCTGGTTGATGAACCTTCCATTAAGCTGTGCTCGTCTGGCTGGGCCACTAGTGCCAGTAGTACTTTGGTTGCAGGGAGAGGCAAGGATGGCAGTAGACCTTGGGAAAACTGTGTTTCCCAAGGACCCCTGGGGCCTCTGGGGTACTGCCATGCAGTGTTCCGCGTGCCGGAGAGGGGAGGATGGGAATCACTTTCCTTTGTCCTCTCTTTCTCTATGGTTGAAGTACTGCCATTGCAGCTTAAAGAGGAATGCGTGGGGGGGATCAGAAGGCTGAGTAAGTGGGACAGGGATAACCTGGCAGCCTCCTTCAGTTGAAATTGTAACCAAAGCCAGAGCAGAGTGTTCACCTACTCTTTGAGGCACACATTAGGAGCCCTTTACATAGTTGTGGCAGTACCTCTGCTTCTCCTGGAGTAAAGGAGATTGTATAGCTCTTCTTATGTAAAGAGGTCTTTCTACGGAACAGCATTCCATCATGGGAGCCCCCCCATCACCTATAGTCCTGTGTGATTCATTCCAGATCCAGGCTTCCTACTTTAATCAGAAGCAGATTGCTCTTTTTCAGTAGGGTCCTGTTCAGTGGTGATTAGGAAATAACTTCACAGTCTTAGCGGCCTTTGTGGCGTGAATTGTGGTGCTTGGCCAGCTTTTGCATGGCTTCCAAGAGAGCGAGTAGCTCCGTGTACTGTATCTTGAGTCAAAGCTTTAACGGGATCTTCAGCACAAAAAAAGCAATTGTCTTAACGGGATCTCCAGCCTGGTTCCAACTGCGATAGCAGTTGTACGGCTCTTTTCGCGTACTGTATGTAACTTCCAAAGGAGTCTACTTAAGAAGCAAAAAAATAGAATAACTTTGTAACGCGCATCTTTCTTTCTGCCATTTTAGCCACTTTTTAAATTCCCCTCTGGGAAAACTGTAGCTTTGAAAATATGCCATTTTTAAAAGAAGGACAGTGGTCTGAGCATTAGAAAGCCTTGGGGCTGAGCAATGAAAGCATGTCTGTGTGTGCTGCCGGGGTGAGCTTTTTTTTGTGGGACAGCCTCCTTTTCTTAAACACAGCTAGCAGGGAGAGGGCACAAATCCTGGCTGTGGGAACCATGGCTTGTGGAAAACTGGAAGTTCATCTTTATCTATGCCCACCTTTTATCTACTACAGGGGTGTCCAAAGTTTTTGGCAGGAGGGCCACATCATCTCTCTGACACTGTGTCAGGGGCCAGGGGAAAAAAGAATTAATTTACATTTAAAATTTGAATAAATTTACATAAATTAATATACTAGAGGTGGAACTTATATGAATGAATGAAGGTCTTGCAATAGCTCAAGGCCTATAAAAGGCCTTGAACAAAGCAAGGCTGGCCTTTTCTTTGCTGCCGCTACTGCATCACAGAGTGAAACAGCAAGCAGTGGAGGGAGCCCTCATCCCACAGATAATGCCAGAGGTCAAACAGTTGCCCTCATGCTGAGAGCAGTTGTGTTGGGCCAGTGCGGGCTCCAGCAAGTTTCCGGAGGGCCAGAGGCTCATTGGAGACTGGGGGCTCCCTGAGGGCCACACTGGGAGTCCTCGAGAGCCGCAAGTGGCCCCAGGGCCGGGGTTTGGGCACCCCTGATCCACTGTAAAAGGTGGTACAGTAGGCCCTCCTTATCTGCTGCCTCAGCATGTGGTCTACCGCCACATTCTGAAACGTGACCATCCCCTCCCTTTGAAGTGACGGTTTGTCCCTGAAGTGGCGATCTGGCTTTGGGAACAAACCGCTGCTTTGGAGCAGTGATTTTAAAATAAATAAATAAAAATAAGAACAGCACATGGGGAAAGGCTGCCTTTTCCCCGTGTGTCCTGTTCCCATTGGGATTGGTTCCCCTGTGCTGGTTGTATTTAAAGAAAAGGAGGCACTTGCAGTGGCATAGCTAAGGAGGGCAGGCGGAGGTCATTTCCCAGGGTGCCATGCCCTTGAGTGGCTGAAAACAGGCTTTGTGGAAGCTTCTAAGACACCACCTCAAGGTGTGGTACCCAGGGCCTTAGAAGGTACCCAGTGCCCCTGGAAGTGCCTTTCAGAGACCTCTAAGATGTTGTAGGGGGGGGGTTAAAAATTTGGATGGGGGTGTAATGGGGGTATGGGGTGTGTTAAAAATGCTGTGCCTCTGGGTACCAGATGCCTTATCTACACAACTGGGCAGTTCCTATAGTAAGACACCACCATACGGAGTAGCTTGGCTACGTAGTGCCCCGTAGAGAGTCAGAGCAGGGCAAGTCAAACCCCAACCTCCCTACAGCGTGCCACCCATTTCTGCCGCTCCTCTTTCTTCCGTTCCCTGGCTTCAAAGAGAAGAGGGTGACAAGCGGGAGGAGAGCGATGGATTCAAGAGTGCTGAGGCCTGGTGGAGGTCAGCTGCAGCTGGTGGCCGGCGGTGGGTGATCACTGCTTCTCTGCCACCTGCCAGCCACATGGGTGGGCTAGCCTTGAGAAAGGGCCCAACGGGGCATGATGTGAAATGCATAGTTCCACCCTGCTTTTGCGACTCAAATACCTGTGGGAAGGAGGGTGACCGTGATTGGGGCCACTGGGGAAAGGTTTAAAGCCCCTTCTCCTCTGCAGCATAGTCCCACAGAGTCGGCTCCCACAGCTGCAGCTTATGTGATAGGAAATGAGCATGAAGGCCCAAACCACATACCCTGCATAGCATTCCATTCAGCCCTGGTCTGGAGGCAGGGACTCAGTACTGCTAAAATGGCATTGATCTCGGAAAGAAGGGGAGGGGGGAAAGGGAGGGGTTTACTCTGGAAATTCAAGATACTTTTGCTCAGGTCTCATGGCTATACTGCAGCCAATTTCTTTAAACAGTTCCTGGGAAGCCAAGCACAGTGTGGGGCAACTAAGTGGGCTTGCTTGGTGGGGGCTTGCCTGATTTGCTTGCCGGTTGTGCAGCAGTGGGCCCTCGGTATCTGTGGGGCATCCGTTCCAGGACACCCCGCAGATACCAACTTCATAATGAAATGGGGGGGGCTGTGCCAACAAACCGGAACTGCTTTCCAGTTGCAGCTGGGAGGCCTCCCAAGGCACAGGGAGGCCTCGGAATACTTCCCAGGCATGACCAGAAGCCACTTCCAGTTGGATCCAGGAGGTCCTCTGAAGCCCTCCAGCTGCAGGCTCAGAATCTGTGGCTATTCAAACCCATGGATCTGAGCCTTTGGATAAGGATGGCCCACCGTATGTGCTTAAAGCTGATGAAGGTCTGGTCTTGATGAACAATTCATATGCAGGTATGTGCAATGCAGATGAGGGAATGGGGGCTAGAATGCAAGCACAAAACCAGCATGTCTGGAAGAAGGCAGGTACACTGAGTAGGAATGTTAAGTATCAAGCTCCCCCAGTCAGTCTCTTGCATGAAGGATTGAGGTAAATACAACCTGTGTGCAAGCAATCAGGCCTGCATCCACCCTGATCTTGCCATTACTGCCACTCCTCACTGCAAGAGGAACTCCTTGGGGCAAGGGAAGGGACTTCTGGAAAGGGACACTCAGGCTACTCCAGGCCCCAATTAAGTATCTTTTCCCCACAGAAGCCGCAACAGGGAAAAGATGCTGGGTGGACCTTTCCTGGGAAGCTGGGTGGATTGTGCAAACTCAGGCATTCCTTTTTCCCTGACACCCAAATTTCTACAGAAAATGCTTTATATGGGGAAGGCTTCCACGAGATGCCTTACAAGTGTCTCCATTAAAGGAATAGCAACTGCCCCACAATGTATGAGATCCTCCTAGTGAGGCGAGAGGGAGGGACTAACAGCAGAATTTGATGTCTGTGTACTCGAAAGTAAGTTCCATTATTTCAGTGGGGCGTACTCCAAAGTAAGCGCGTATAGGATTGAATGTGTGTGCTTCATCCAGTTCTGGAAAACCATATTGATCAAGCAGGAGCTGAGTCAAAACTTTTGGCTCAAACTTGGGAAAGGCAGAACGGGAGTGGGAGTATGAAATAGGGTTGACATCTTTGCCCCTTTATGGCCAGAAGTTTGGGGACAGCAGAAGGTTTTTTTGTGTTTTTTTTTATTTACCAGGAACCCCTTATATCAGAACAATGGTACCCTAGGGGTGCTGCGGGGGGTGGGGGAAGCTTTCTGAGTTTAGAGGAAAAGGTAGCTGTCACTATGGCACCAATTTAACCTAGCCTACAGTGGGCCCTTCTTATCTGTGGTCTCAGCATCCATGCACTGAGAACCCATGGCTCTGAAGGCCACAGTGGGTCTCCCAGATGCAACTGGGAGATGCAGGCATGAACTTAAAATTGCTTTGGTTGCATCCGGGAGGCCTTCTGAAGAGACTGGGAGGCTGGCGTGGCCTCCAGAGGGCCCAGTGTGGCCCCAGGTGAGTCCATGCGGCACCACAACCCTGGCCCCAGTTGGTTTTTATCATCAGTGGGTTTCAGTATCCGCTGGGTGTTGTGGAACTGATTCTGGCAGATACCAAGGGCCCACTAGGATCCCCACCATAATAAATAAAAAACAAGGGTCAACTCAGTGGCAGAGCACATCCTTGGCATATCTGCCAGGTCTGCTGAAAGGATCAGACTGCAGAAAGACACACGCCTTGCCTGAACCCATGGGAAGCTCCAACCAGAAGACAATATTGAAATAGGTGGATCAGTGGGCTGATTCAGGATAAAGTTGCTTCATATATCCCATTTCCCTGCCCTACTATCTGCAGTGGTACGTTCCAAGGACAGCCTTTTACCCTGTTTGCCTTGTCCCTACCGTTTACAGCTGCCCTGCAGTCCTGTGCTGTAGCAGCCTGGATACTTGCAGGATAGACCCTTGACTGGCACTTTACATGTTGCACTTTCAAAATGGGAGTTGAACCAGAGTGGGTGGGGCAGGCAGCTTGCCACAGTTAGTCCAAAGACGAGTGTGATGGTTGTGCTGTCAAAATCCAAAGGGACCTGATCCGTGCACATTTCAAGCCTTCCTCAACTAGAAAAGCTACAGCTGCAAGATAGCTGCCTGCCCACCGTCCACTCGGTTCAAGACCAAATGGGGACAGAGGACCTCTCAAAAGGACGTCTCTCATGGAGAATTATAAAAAGCAATAGAACATCTTAACCACAAAGCCTTTTAAAACAGTTGCTTGCTGCTGATCGCATGCCAAGCCAGAGACAGCCTCTCAAGTGCGTGGCTGTCTTCCTTTCAATGTACGTAGCCCAGGAAGTGCTGTGGCAAGATCACGAGCAGCAAAGTAAGTACAGGTGTGTGCCACTTAGCGATGTTCGGACCAACAAACCGTTGTTGATTTTCTGTGTAGTAACAGAGAACTCCTTACCTTTGTGTTGATGGTGTTAGTATTTTCATAAGGAACCGGCAATTGACCATTGATGAGGCTAGAAACATTGCCAACAATCGCAAAGAGTGGGTGTGTGTCACAAATGACACAAGGACCCCAGCAGCAGCTTATTGGTTGAGAGGACAAGGAGATTCTCAAGCACCTGCTAAGGAAAAAAAGAAGATGATTTTCATTAGGTTCTCCTCTAGGTTGTGCTGGGCCTCCAAGGGCTTCAGAATAGCCCATAGAAGCATCTGGAAACTACTTCTGGTTTTTAGAGTGCTACTTCTGGTTTGCTTCCAAAAACCAGAAGCAGCTTCCACACACTTCTGCGACCCATTCTGAGGCCTTAGGAGGTCCAGCGCAACCCAAAAGAGGTCTCCAAGGCCTCCTAAGGACAACACCAACACAAAGGTCAGGATTTTGCATAACGACAAAATGGCTTTAATGATGGAATTCGGAGAATGTATCACTGTCGTTATGTGATGGATACCTGTACATAAATATTTTTTTTAAAGAAATGCCACGGGCAAGATTTTATACTCTATAATCTGTCAAGTTCAACCTCAATTCAATGCTGCTGAACATAATCTTAGCACTTTTCAGGTATTCGAGATGCCTATTTTGTAGGATTTGCCGCCCCTTTCGCAAGGATGTTACACCATAATATAGGATCTTGCTTCATTTTTAAGACTTCCCCCACTTAGAGTAAGCGGTTAAATTCCATGCATGGAAATTAGATAGCAAGACAACCTGGCTCCACCACCATCTGTGTCTCTTGCTCTTTAGCCAGAGGGAAATGTTTTTCCACTAAAGCTGTGTCCCACTACAGCTCCTTCAGAGATGGAGACCAGGACCAGCCCAACCCTCAAGAAGGCTTTGCAATGCAGCCGCCTGCGGTGACAGAATCCCAAGGAGGCTCCAGGCCCTTAAGAGAACTCACAGGGAAGAGTTGAGCTCCTCCAATCTCAGCTTCTTAGGTTAACATAGTCAAACACTGCAGTCCTGTGCATGGCTTTTTAGAAGTAAGACCCTTTGATTTTGGGATTAACTCCTAGGTAAGCGTGTATAGGATTGTAACATAAATCAGGTGTGGGCAAATTATGGGATCTTTTTACAGAAATCCTGAAAGCTCATGAGTTGCATTCTGGAATGACTTGCATTGCTATAGGTTCTGATTTGGGTGGTAGGGGAGCCTTTTTGTTGTTTAAACACGGCAAACACCCGGAGATAGATTTGAAGATTCCAATAGACTATCTGTAGCGGCAACTCCCCCATTCCCCTACATTTTCCCCACACTCTATACTGATGAATGGTGTGAAAAGATCCATTTATTCCTATGGGAGACAATCCCTTCCCTGATCCAACCCCTTTTACCTTCTAGAGGAGGAAAGCATTCCTGCTCCCATACAACAAGAGGCAAGCAAAATGAAACGAATGTTCACCTCAGGTGGCAAAAATGACTTTAATAAGCCTGTTCAGTGCTGCTGAACAGGTCCAGGAGGCCAACTGAGGCAGTCACCTTCTGGGGTGAAGTGGCAGGGGGTGCCTATCACCTACTTCTCTCCACCCGTCTCTGCCATTCTTCCTCCTTCCATTCCCTGGATTTGAAAAAGAAGAGGGGAATGGCACAAAACAGGAAGTGTGGAGGAAAAGAGGTGTGCTAGACTCGCTCCGCTTCTCTGCCTCTTTCATTTAATTCCCCCTCTTCTGTGAGTCCAGGAAGCAGGGGGCAGGGCAACAGCGGATGTGACACTGGGTAAGGGGAGGTGTAAAATACATATATTTTAAGCCTATGGAGATAAACAACACAACCACTGGAATAGGGTTATCTGTGATGGAAAATAGTGATTATTCAATGTAAAATATGTCTGAAGCTCGTTCATCCACTTCTAACGATGTTTGACCTTCTATTTGCAGAGTCCTGCTTCAGAATGTGGGATGGCTCATCTTAAAAAGGAAACAAAAAAAAAAATATTTGCATGATTTCTTTGTGATTTTTTTGCACTTTAGATAATTTGTGCCATTTATAAAGTATGTATTTATAATTTAATAATTTTTTTTTTTTTTGCGCCAAGTACTGGAATAAACAGTGAGCATATCTGGTATATGTCATTATTTAATAAATTGCATTTTTTTAAAAAAAGAAAAGAACTCATATGTTCATATAAAGATTATTTGAAACCTATTGCAGTGACAGGAAAAACAAATGCAAGTTATTTTCTCTGCTTATTTTTATAATTAAAAAGTAAGAAAGATGCATAATGTTATGAAACCTGTGATGGATTCCTTCTGAGAGAAAATTAAAAGAAAATGGTCCACGTTAAGTGTCTGCTTTTTAAAAAAAAAAATTAATGTTTTCACTACACTTTGGGACTGATCTTCCTTTGAATGTATCCAAACCACAAAATGGCCTTATCTGGAAACATCTGAGGCTGCAGGCCAGGAAGTGGCCTCTGATAGGTGCCTCCACGCTTTGTCTTCCCACAAAGCTCTGCTGTGAATTCCTATATTGTTGATATTCCTCATTTATATCCCACCCAAAGAACTCAGAGCAAAACACATGGTTTCTCCTCTTCCTCCCCGTTTTATCATCACAACAACCCTGTGAGGTAGGGTCAAGCTGACAGATGACCTACCTCAATCAAACAAGGCAATCTAGTGAACTTAATGACTAAGGGGGGATTTGAATCCAGCTGACCTTGTATCCCTGTTTGCTTTTTGTTGGCAACCTTCAGTCTCGGAAGACTATGGTATCGCGCTCTGGATGGTGGTTCTGGAACAGCATCTAGTGTGGCTGAAAAGACCGATTCGGGAGTGACAATCCCTTCCACACGGAGAGCAAGTGCAGTCTGTCCCTGGTCTGTCTCCCTGGCTATGGGCCTTCCTTCTTTGCCTCTTTGCCTCAGACTGTTGGCCAAGTGTCTCTTCAAACTGGGAAAGGCCATGCTGCACAGCCTGCCTCCAAGCGGGCCGCTCAGAGGCCAGGGTTTCCCACTTGTTGAGGTCCATTCCTAAGGCCTTCAGATCCCTCTTGCAGATGTCCTTGTATCTCAGCTGTGGTCTACCTGTAGGGCGCTTTCCTTGCACGAGTTCTCCATAGAGAAGATCCTTTGGGATCCGGCCATCATCCATTCTCACGACATGACCGAGCCAAGGCAGGCATCTCTGTTTCAGCAGTGCATACATGCTAGGGATTCCAGCTCGTTCCAGGACTGTGTTGTTTGGAACTTTGTCCTGCCAGGTGATGCCAAGGATGCGTCGGAGGCAGCGCATGTGGAATGTGTTCAGTTTCCTCTCCTGTTGTGAGTGAAGAGTCCATGACTCGCTGCAGTACAGAAGTGTACTCAGGCAACACACTGTTTGCACATGCTTGCAAACTACAGGAGTTCAGTTCTTTGCAAACCGCAGCAGCTGAGCTCTTTGCAGCACTGGCATTCTGGGGGGGGAGGGGGGTGAAGTGTTTAAGGCACCTAGATGCCAGTATTAAGCGGCACCTCCCCTCACCTGCAGAGCCATTTGGAGCAGGGACAGCAAAGCAGAGGTTAGAGCTTTGCAGGGCAATTAGCAGCTATCTGATTTTTTTTTTTTTAATAGCCTTGGGATTTGAGGCAGTTACCTGATCTTGCCATCACTGCAGTCTCTGCTTGGTGCTACTCAACTCACCAAAAGTAGGATTCTTGACCCAGAAGTTTGGGAACTGCTGGTCTACAGTCTACACTGCCTGGCAGCAGTTATTTTGGGGTTTTCAGGTGGGGATCTTTCAGGTGAGTGTCTTGTGCTGGCCTGACCTTGAAGCAACTGATTGGTCCTGAAAAGGGCAGAAAGGTGGGATATAAGCATTTTAAATAAAGCAAATCTCAAGACAGAGCAGAGTGGACAATAGCGGGTGATTTGATGTGGCTCATATGGTTGACTGATATTTGTGTCTTTTTTAGCTTTGTTGCATAACATGGGATTCAAATTTTCCTGGCTCTCACCCTTCCTGCTTCCCCCCCCCCCCAACTGAAGGCTAAAGGAAGGAAAGGAGAAACTTAGCACTTTAAATGACTTTATATAAAATGACTGGGTGTGAAGTTTGCAGTTATTTCTCTTCCTGTCTTCAGCATATATATTTTGCTCCTTAAAAGCTACCTTTTAAAATGATTTTTGAAACCCTTTTGTCGTTCTCTCTCTTGTTCAGCCAAAATAGATGGAAGAGGTCAAGTGTTTCAGAGTTAGGACCAAAGTAGCTATTACTTTAAAGGGTGTGTTAGAACCCCAGTTATTGGGACATGCCACAATTTTTTTTTTACATAAGATTGGACAGGAAACTCCAGTCCAGACTGGGACCATAATGATGGGGTTAACAC
Source organism: Tiliqua scincoides (assembly GCF_035046505.1). Classification (NCBI taxonomy): domain Eukaryota; kingdom Metazoa; phylum Chordata; class Lepidosauria; order Squamata; family Scincidae; genus Tiliqua; species Tiliqua scincoides. The sequence goes on along the minus strand of NC_089831.1, from coordinate 8,774,728 downwards.
CGTTTTCCCCCTGCTGACATAGCCTTTCCTGTTCTGCATTTTCTGGTGCCACTTAAGTCTAGTTTACTTATTTTTCACATTTTTATACCACCCGTCCTCCAAGTAGCTCAAGGTGGTACACATGGTTCCTCCCCTCCTGTTATCCTCACAACAACCCTGTGAGGTAGCTGTGGCTTGCCCAAGGTCACCCAGAAAGCACTTGGCTGAGCAGAGATTTGAACCTGAATCTTCCACGTCTAAGCCCACTACACGATCCTGGATCTTATGCCCAGCCTCAGTACACATTTATAAAACCTTATCTATAAGGGGCGCTGAGTGCCAGGGCAGACATGGGGGGGGGGGGGAAGCTTGCTGAAAAGACTATCTATGATCACCATTATCATCATCTATGCCTCTATCTCTAAAGTCCCTACACTCCCGCTGCAAAGGCTGTAGCCAAAACAGGACCACCCACAAAGTCAACAGGAGTTTCTGAGTACTGACTGAACTCCAGAGGTATTCAGAGCTTAGACTTAAAAACACACTCTCCAAAAGAAGCAAAGCCCAACATGTCTTTGATCCTTGAAAAAAAAATCTAAAAAGGTTAATGAGAAAGGGGCTGGATTCCTAGTTCAGATTCATCCTAGGTAGGATTCACTCATTCCTTGATCAGGAGAACAGAAGGGATTTTATTTTTAAGTATGGCATGTGTAGCAGAATGCATTTGAACTGCATTGGAAAGCTGTGTGGAAGGTGGGGCAGGGCAAGAGCTTGAAAACTGTAAAGAAAAGAGCCAGGTAGACTGGAAACACCTTTAGTGAATCCTGCAACCTAACCGTGTGGTCCAGGGCATATTTACACAAGTCCAGTGGAACTTACTGTGGAGAAGATGCTGGGAAGACAGGCATGGTAGAGGATGAGGCAGACAAGGTTCCAACCCAGTCCTTGCAAAGCATTTACTTTAGTCCCATAGAGTCTAGTGGAACATACTACAAGGGAGATATTTTAAATGCATACAGCCTGCTACATTCTGAGCATGTTAAGTGTCCTCATCATCCCCCCCCCATGCCACAGAAATTTGAGTTGGCAATTGGGAAAAATCAGCAGTAGAATTGGTTGCTGGGGAGAATTGTTTCAGCCTTCAACAACTGGAGGTGGACAATTTATAACTCGGAAGATAACATATTTTGTTGCAGGTCTCTCTTCTTGCCTTTAAACTAAGAGCAAACTGAGGTGTTGCACACTGGTGTACCTGAAGGGATGATCAGTGGGTCCAAGTGCTCCTGGGTGGCATGGCTAGGGGACACTGTGCAGCACAGGAAGCTGTGCAGCACAGGAAGCCTGCTCACAAAACCTGCCCCCCATGTATCCTTCGGACTTGGCCCTTCCAGTCATGTTCGGGGGTGTTCTGAGGGCTGGAGAAGCCGTGTGTGCTTCTCTGGCCCTCAAAACACCCCCGAATGTAACTGGGGGGGTTGTGTCCAGAGGGTACATGGGGGGCATTTAGAGGGATGGCCCCAAGATGGCAGGACTGCCACTGGTGTTGAGAGGCAAAAGAGGGGCACCCTCTTAAGGCAGTGGTATCTACATAGTCAGGGAACTTGATAGATAAGCAGAAGTAGTAAAAGAAAAAGGAGGGGGGAACCCTAAACAATAACAGAAGAATGGGGGAGCAGCCAGAGAAAGGCGATTGGCCTGCTTGAGCTAAATGAGCCTAAATGGGCATTAAGCTTAGGGAGATGCAATATTTTGTTGCAAGTTCCTCTGGTAAAAACAGTAAACTTAGGTGGTTGTGTGCTGGTCAGATTGCATGCAGAGCCAAGCCAAAATAAAGTCAAAGTCTGGCATAGTCAGGGTATGTAGTCAGGTACACAGAAGGACATACATTTTAAAAATTGAAAGACACAAAGGTTAAGAATCATAGAGTTGGAAGGGACCCACAAGGACATCTAGTCCAACCTCCTACTGTAGCAGGAAATAGATCCTAGATCAGATCAGGGGTGTCAAACTAATTTCATACAGTGGGCCAAAGAGCATTTGAGGTAACTGCTGAGGGCTGGAAGTGACATTATTCAGCAGGAAGGTGATACTTAAGCACACAAGCACTTTGTTCTCATCTAGGGACTTATTAGCTGCAAATGAAGGAAGGAAAAAATATGCAAATCCTGACCAGTTGTCAGTCATAACTATAAGTTAGCAACTTGATGCTGCCTCAAAGTTGGCAAATGCTATGAGATATATGGGCTACAACAACCTCCAGTATGGTTATTGGAGGGGGTCCTGTGTTGTGCTCTTACTAATGCACCTGTCTGAAGATGGCCCTTGAAGTTCTATAAATTCAGCTCCTTAATATGGATTAATACACAAAGGTGTGGCCACAATACTGCTGTTATGGGGAACTCTTTCTGGGGTTGACTGAGCATGGTTGTGGGCCCTTGTATGGATGTGGGCTCTAACATAGGCCCCACCTATGGAGCACTCCTGAATTGGCCTTTTCAGCCACACTAGACGCTGTTCCAGAACCACCATTCAGAACGCGATACCATAGTCTTCCGAGACTGAAGGTTGCCAACACATTCATTCACCTGTGGAGCCAGCCCTGCAGTCTTCTGTTCTGCATCTCTCCCCCAATGAGAGATGATAGCTCAGGCCTGAAGTATGTGCTTTACATACAGAAGGTGCCAGGTACAGTCCTTGACATCTACAGTGAGAGAGGAGCAGGACTGGAGAAGATCCACCAAGTAGAACAGACAGTAATGGACTAGCAAGCCAATGTGGCCAGAGACTTGCCACTGAAGCTTGTGTCTGTACATCCTGCAGCTATGATCCAGTGGCTGAGCTAAGATTTCAGGCAAAGCTCTCTCTGGTTCAACTCCCTCCACCTAAAATGTCTGAGGAGCACCATTGTTGGCATACCGGGGGTTAAATCTTGGTAAAATAGGATTCAAGATGACAGATTCTTTATCAGTCCATCAGAGGAAGGGACTCAGGGCAGATCCACCCCTCATGGGAAACTTGCTAGGACTGTGCACAGAGGTCAAGGAGCAAGCTTCCCTTGTGGAGGGGAGTGAAGGGAGTGGCACTTCACGTGAAGAAAATGAGATTAACAGAAAGAGGCTATTATCCAGAGCTGTAGCCAAACCCTTAATACAAACATTATGACATGTGACCTTCCCAATCCTCCAAAAGGCTTAGTTTGCAGAGGAGATTATGGGAAGCAACCAGAAGGTCATCAGATCTCCATGAGCTCTCCCACACCCATCCAATCTGGCTGAAATGAGTCTTCATAAGAACATACAGAGAGCCCTCCTGGATCAGGCCATTCAACCCAGCTTCCTGTTTCCCACAGTGGCCCACCAGCTGCCTCTGGAAAGTCCACAGATGCATCCTTCCCTCTGCAACTTGCATTCAAAGCCTCTGAACCTGAAGGTAGTGTACACCCATTATAAATAAGAGCCATTGATAGACTTGTGACATCTTCTCAAGAACTGCAGCTCCTACAGTAAGGGTTCCTGCCAGGTGTGGGTGAAGGGGGGCAAAGACCTGACACGTAGGCATGTGCTGGACCCTGTTTGCCATGGCTGTGTAACAGGGCAGCAGCTTCATGTAGCACTTTGTAGTGGCTGTAGTGCAGTGGTGTCACTGGGGAAGTGCTGGCTGCACCTGGTTATTGTATTCAGGGAGGGACACCACTCTAGTCAAAAATTGTAAAATCTTGGTATTTTCGAATAATACCATCATGTTTTATATCATTTGATGTGTAATTTTATGCAGAATGCAATGACTCAAACCACATTTAAATATCTGCATTTCATCAAATGTTATAGCCAAATAACCAGAAAAGGAAAACACAACTGCTTTATGTAACAAAAAGTGGATTACTTTAACTCAAAACTGACCAATGCGACTGACTGTTCTGAGAGCCAATGAGGTGTTGTTATGACACAGCAGAGAACCAATAAGGTATGAGTCAGCTCTCATTTCCACGTATCAGAGCTAACGCTAGAACACTTATTCAGTTGCGTGAGTGTCCTCAAGTTGGCCACTGGTGTTTGGTTAGTTACCAATTCGTTGGGTGACCTGCACTGTTATTTATTAGAATAAATAAAGTTAATGAGGGTTACACCGACCTTAGTGATGTGTGTATGATACTGTAATTTATTCTATATGGTCTGGTACGAGTGGAGGTCCATCATGGGGGTGAGGCAATGAGCTTGCACTGGGTGATGCAAACCCTAGTGTTATCTCTGCAGCAGTGGTGACTGCTGTCTTGCAGTGCCCCCACCCCATTTCTGCACCAGTCATGCAGTGATGGGAAAAGTGCTTGGCATCACTGTTGGGGGAAAAAATATATAGGTGACCAGCACAACTACTATGAAGTGCTCTCAGGGGTTATCCAGATTGCTGCTGTGGCCAAAGTTCTCAACCAAGTAACGCGCTTAGCAGAGTCTCACATCTGGGCTGGGGTCCTCCTGATGGTCTTAGATCCTCAGCGAGCACTCATTTAGTTTGATCTCTATTGCTGCCCCTGATCAGAGTCAAGGATTATATGTCTTTGCAGAAAGAGGGCCATCCTTGGCAAGGCGCCAGCCCTATGCATGAATGTTCTCACTCAAGTTCCATCAATGTGTTCTATCTGAGAGCCCAATCCTATCCAACTCTCTGGTGCTAATGCAGCCCTGGGAAATGTGTCCTTACTTAGAGGAGGCCTCAATGACTGCCCCCCCCTCCCACCACAGGATGCTGAGCACACCCTGTTGAAAAGTGCTGGAAAGTTTGGTAAGGTTGGGCCCCTCACTCTCCTTTGTTTCTTCCTGGTCATAGCCTTGCAACCCAGGCTGGATTTCTCTGGATCTCCAAACCAAGATGTCTCCTTCTCTTTTCCCATCCAATGCTTGAGCCAAGTTCCCTACTAGGTATTTCAAGATTGCAGCAATGAATTATGAAGCTTTAGGGAGAGGTCTGAAATAGTGCTTGGGGTGGGGTGGGGTAAGGAACCAGGCCTCTGGTGGCTGCAACCCTGTACATCTGTAATAGTGGATCTACAAAAGCGCATGAAGCATCAGCAGGTCTGGAGTGAACTGGGAACTATGGTCTCTGAAAAGGGGAAGATTACACTTTCTGTCTGAGCCTGAATGGATCCCAATGGTGGGGCTCTAGCTATGGCAGGCTGCCACAGAAATCTTGTGACAATGGCGGGAATTACTCCAATAGTCTTCCAAGGGAATCCAGAATTTTTTGCTGGACCAAGAGACATCAAGTCCCAAAAACATTCTGGGTCTGTCAAAGCCACCTCATCTTTCAGTGTAAAAGGAAAAGACCCTTGTGGAATGACCAACTCTGCCACTCTAGCACACCACTCTCCTCTGTTTTATAGAACCAAAGGCCAGAAGAGGAGTGGGAGCACCTCCACAGCAGGAAACCTTGGGCTGACCCTGAAGACACTTTGTATGTTGTGGCTAGTCTGCTTTCCCTGCACTTTCTAGCCCTCTTCTTCTCCTTTGGCTCCAGGCCAGGAGGACTGCACAATAGCCTCCCACTCCCTTCACAATGCCAGGGCAATTCAATAGCCTTCTCTGAATGGTGTAACTGAATAATACATTGAAACCTGAACCATTTTGTTGTACACTAAAGGGGAAAAAAAGTACTGAGATAGGCTTGCAGGCACTTGCAGACAAAACACAGGGGGGGGGAATAGAACCCCTGGTGAGATGGGGGCCTGTCCTTAGTTAAACTTGGCCAACTTTGGGTCCATTTACACGTGATACCCAACCTAAGACCTCGCACCACCTGAAACAGTGTGTCAAGAACTGTTCCTGTGCCTGGAGGTGAGCCAGTAATTAATTAGCTCCTCCTGTTCCCTGAATTCAAAAAGGAAGAGGCGAATGGATTGGGAGAGGAAGTGCTGAAGACAAGGAGTGGTGGGCTAGAGCATCTCTCCTGGCCACATTTGCCCACCCTCCTCTTGCCCCTTCTGGGATTTGCCTTGCTGTTTAACTGACAAGCCGATGCATGTCTACTCAGAAGTAAGTCCTATTGTGTTCAATTAGATTTACTCCCAGGAAAGCATGGATAGGATTGGGCAGTAAGACTGTAAAACCCCTCGAGCAGGTTTGTTCCTGCTAATGCAATCCTGTTAGCCCATAAGAACATAACAGTCCCACTGGATCAGGCCAAAAACCCCTCTAGTCCAGCTTCCTGTATCAGATGTCTCCAGGAGCCCACAAGCCAACAAGAGACCTGCATCCTGTTGCCATTCCCTTGCATCTGGCATTCTGAGGCAGCCTACTTCTAGCACCTACTTCTAGAGCCGCCTTGGGTGCCCTTCAGGGAGAAAGGCGGAATACAAATCAAATAAATAAATAAACCAGGAGGATGCAGATACCCATCATGGCTTTCCTCCATCAACCTTTCCTCCATCAACCTGTCCAATCCCCTTTTAAAGGCATCTAGCCCAGATGCCATCACCACATCCTGTGGCAAGGTGTTCCACAGATTACACAAATAGTACTGATGCATAGGATTTAAATTTCTGCCATAAATTCCTGTCTCTTTTCTCTTTGCCATGGATTCCTCCCTCAATAGGAAATTACCTTCTGCTGAACCAGCGTCAGTCCATGTTGCTCAAAGTTGTCCACAATGACCAGTGGCAACACTCTTTGGTTCTAGGCAAGGGTAATTCCCAGCTTTGTCTGGAGATGTCATCAACTTGGGACTTCCTACATACAAAGTATGTTCTACCATTGAGAACATAAGAACATAAGAACAGCCCCACTGGATCAGGCCATAGGCCCATCTAGTCCAGCTTCCTGTATCTCACAGCGGCCCACCAAATGCCCCAGGGAGCACACCAGCTAGGGATCCTTCCTTTCTCCTCCACATCTCTATTTCTCCATTTAAAAAAAAATCCTAGATGAAAGAAAGTGGTATGAATGACGTGACAGGCCAGGACATGGGAATCCTACACGCCAGCAGATGTCCTATGAGCTACCTAGGATGAACTGGGTTGAGCCAGACTAAAAGACGCCCTAGATCAGTGTTTCTCAAACTGTGGCTTGGGACCCAGTTAGTGGGTCATGTCCTGGTTTCTGGTGCATCCTGCAGAGCCTCCAATAAAAACACAGTAGGTGATGGAGAGATCAGATAACTAATTGCCTCAATCCCTGAGGCTATTCAAAAATCAGATAGCTGTTAACTGCCCTGCAAAGAGCTGATCTCCTGCAGTTTGTAAACTTGTGTAAATATAGGGCGATAAATATTTGAGCATTTTTTTAATCTGGTGTGTTTTTTTCCAAGTCCCTGGATGACAGGTAATGGAGGCAGATGAAGGCTGGGTGGGTCACAGAACCAAACCTCTTATGCCCTGAGGCTATTCATTAGGGCTGCCTCATTATGAGAAATGGATCAAGTTTTTTGCTAAATAAATAAACATAAAACAGAGACACCTGCTTTGGCTTGGTCATGTCGTGAGAATGGATGATGGCCGGATCCCAAAGGATCTCCTCTATGGAGAACTCGTGCAAGGAAAGCACCCTACAGGTAGACCACAGCTGCGATACAAGGACATCTGCAAGAGGGATCTGAAGGCCTTAGGAGTGGACCTCAACAAGTGGGAAACCCTGGCCTCTGAGCAGCCCGCTTGGAGGCAGGCTGTGCAGCATGGTGTTTTTCCAGTTTGAAGAGACACTTTGCCAACAGTCTGAGGCAAAGAGGCAAAGAAGGAAGGCCCATAGCCAGGGAGACAGACCAGGGACAGACTGCACTTGCTCCCGGTGTGGAAGGGATTGTCACTCCCGGATTGGCCTTTTCAGCCACACTAGACGCTGTGCCAGAACCATCTTTCAGAGCGCGATACCATAGTCTTTCAAGACTGAAGGTTGCCAATACAGTACAATAATAATTCCTTTCTAGATCACCTTTTCTGAAAAGTCTGGTAAAGCTAGGTGGGTCCCAACAGAGTGTCATCACTGACCCTTTTAAGCCAGTTTTGTCTTTTCTGACAAGCAAGATCTCTCCAGGCTCTTGGGCAGAGCTGAGGTCTTTCTCCTCACCTGCTACATGGGCAGGTCCTAGTGATCTAGGATCTTTGTCAAAAACACAATATGAAAATCGGGGGGGGGGGGATGCCAACATCAATAACCAGAAGAACATTTACTACCTTCCCAAGAACTAAGCCAAAACGACTATGGCAAAAAGGGGATAGGGGTTGTGATGCCATACAGGGCCACCCCCCCAAAAAAAAAATTGTTACACCCCACAGGCACCTATCGCAGTTAATCTGAACCTGTCATGCCTTGCTGTTGGCACATCCAGAGCTACTGAGACAACTGTATTTTTACAATTTCTAGACACTGTGAGGTCCATGAGATGAAAGCCAGTTTCTCTCGAGGGAGTCAGTGGACCTCCAGGATTGTAATTATGGGTGTGGAGACCAGGGGAATGCAGACACCCTCATCTTGAGGAATGCAGAGATACCATTTGCTGTATATTTGCTTTCCTCCTTATTTTGGGTAGCTCACAGACACTACAAATGAACTAGGAACTCTGCTGTCTGTCAGAGGTTTTCTTCAGCTTTAAAATGGCAGCCAGGGGGCTTGGGAAACTTGAGGATGGTGACCGTCATCCACATTGACTCCCTTTCTCCGCTTTTCAACCACTCACCACGCTGACAGAACGATAAGCTTCCATTTGTCTAAATAACACCTTGGCGTGGGAGGAATTCTGCAGATGAAGGATGAACACCTTCAGTTTAGTTGTTGCTCCAGGGATACCCCACATAGCCCAGCAACCTCAGAGCTGCCCCCAGAACAACCACACTGGACCCCTGGACCCCCGTGCCACAAAACTATATGTAAAACACTCATTTTGGGGGTGCAATATATTTTTGTGGCGAGCGAACCCAATTTCACAGCCGCCGAGATCAAGGCCGCCATGTCTGGACCCAGCCACTGTGACGAATTCCTTTGCGACATCACCCTGAGCTCCAAAATTATTCCAGCGGTGGTTCTTCCAGAATGCCAATTCTTAATCATTTGTTCATGCCTAACATACCTCCCTGGGGTACTGGGTTCAACACGTGCCTAGTTCAAGGGGGGTGGAAGAGAGAAGGCAGGCAACCAATGGAAAACTATGGAATTCAATCATTCCTCATGAATGATGCATTTCCCCAGAGCCGTGCTAATTCTTTGAGTTTGTGTTTCCTTTAGATCCTATCATGTGCAGAAGCTCAGCACACGCACCCCGCAAAGGACGTCAGGGAGAAATTGAGCAATTTCCTTGCTGCTTGGAGTCCAAATATTTTTGGTCACTATTCCTCACCAAGTTGCCTTTGTTCAAAATTAATTAAATGCCTTCAATTAGAAAAAGAAAACAAAGGTACAAACAGATGGTAGACATTCCTGATGCTCCACTGCAGAGCCTTTGGCGGTTGTTGCTAAATGCCGTCCTTCACCCACTAAGGATGGCGTATTGGCTCAAGTTAATATACAGTATTTTTATTCAGTCTTTCAGGAGAGAACCCAAAGGGTTGGAAAGTGGCCACCCGTTCCAGGCATGGACTGATTCGCCTTCTCAAGACTGTGGGATCAGGTGCCTTCAAATGACACTTTGTTTGAAATTATCTCCATTCCAACCAAGTCAGAAAAATCTAGTGGGATGCAAGAATTTGTTACCACTTGCAAACATGGACTTCCATGGAAGTCCAATTCCATGGATAATTTCTAGACACTGTGAGGTCCATGAGATGAAAGCCAGTTTCTCTCAAGGGAGTTGGTGGACCTCCAGGGTTGTAATTATGGGTGTGGGGACCAGGGGAATGCAGACACCCTCAGCTTGAGGAATGCAGAGATACCATTTGCTGTATATTTGCTTTCCTCCTTATGGACTTCCATCCATTTGGGTTGCCAGCCAGGTGCAATTGGCAGAATGAAACCAAGACTTAAGATTGCAGGAAGCTGCTTGAAGGAGTCACACCATAGTAGGTCCATCTTGTTCAGTATTGTCAACAATGACTGGCAGTGGCTCTCCAGAGTTTCAGACAGGTTACTGCCCTAATTGGCAATGCCAAGGATCGAACCTGGCATCTTCTGCATGCAAGGCATGTGCCCTTCCATTCCTGCTCTTAAGAACATAAGACAAGCCCTGCTGGATCAGGCCAAGGGCTCATCTAGTCCAGCTTCCTGTATCTCACAGCGGCCCACCAGATACCTCAGGGAGCACACAAGACAACAAGAGACCTGCATTCTGGTGCCCTCCCTTGCATCTGGCATTCTGAGGCAGCTTCCTTCTAAAACCAGGAGGCTGCACATACCTGTCATGGCTTGTAACCTGTGATGGACATTTCTACCATAAATCAGTCCAATTCCCTTTTTAAAACAACTTGGGTCAGATACCATCACCACATCCTGTGGCAAGGCATTCCACAGAACAATTACTTGCTGGGTAAAGTAACATTTCATTTTATCTGTTCTAATTCTCCCACCCTTCAATTTTAGTGGATGTCCCCTGGTTCTAGTGATGTGCGATAGAGAAATGATCCCCTATCCATTCCTATCCATTCTAGCATAATCTGATATGTCTCAATCATCTCCCCCCTTAAGGCACCTTCCTTCTAGACCAGGGGTCTCCAAACCCCAGCCCAGGGGCCAGATGCGACCCATGGCAAGCCCCTATCAGGCTCACAACCAGTCTCTGATCCCCTGAGAGCCTGTGGCCCAGTTGACCAAACACAACCAGAATTGGTCTTGTGGAGTCGGGAATGGGGGTCCATTTAAGTGCATGCTTTATTTACTGGGCTATGTTGGTGCTTGGAGAAATCCTGGACATTTGAGCCCATTCATTCATTCATTCATTCATTCATCTAAGTTCCATCTCTAATGTATTTATTTAAATTTTATATTTAATTTTTTTTCCAGCCCTTGACACTGGGCCAGATATCTGATGCAGCCTTCGGCCAAAAAGTTTAGAGACCCCTGTTCTAGACTGAAGTGTCACAAGCGTTGTAGCCGTTCCTGATAAAGGAGGTGACCCAGCTCACTGATTATTTTGATCGCACTCTACTGCACCTTTTCTGTTCCACTATATCCTTTTTGAGATGTGGTGACCAGAACTGAATGCAATACTTGAGAAAACATATGCAGAGATTCTTTTTCAGTGTAATTTCCAATTTTAATGTTGGGGGGGGGGGGAGAACAAAGCTTGGGAAATACTTTGTTAGACAAACAGATTGGGTGAGTTAGATTTGATGGACTCAGACTCTATAAAAACTGAAGACAGTTTGAATGGATGCAGCATTTTGTCTCGGAAATATCTCTTATAGGGCATCCTGATTTAGTTCAAAGTTTTCCTGTTTCCCTTCTGTCTTTCCAACTGAATCCTCCACCGTCAGACATGTTCATTCTGCAGGGTGATTCAAACTACATTTCCAGGTCAACTTCCTGCCGTGTCCCCAACCACAGATATATTATACAATCAGGATCAAAAGGGAAGGGCGAGCAAGAGAGATTGACTGTTGAGAGTGCCACAAGGAACACAGGAAGCCCCTGGCCATGCAAACACCCTTTTGCAATCTTTATTTAAACCTCATTCACACCACTCTACAAAATCCCAGTGGCACACAATAAAAGCTACAAGGCAGGGGAAGGACAGTCACCCCCTGCACTTTGCAACATCAGAAATCCCATTCTGTTGTCAGGGCATGCAGGAGCACAATGCATCCCTCTTGCGCCACCTGCTGGCCACATTGAGATTTGGCGTTTCATCTGAAGGCATTCCCTCCCCCACTCAACATGATCTGGCCATACATGTCACATGGAAGATCCCATGATCAGATTAGATCTCCCAGTTGTTGTTTTTTTCCTAAACTTTGCCATTTTTATTGGCTCAGAAATTCTGAAGAAGTGGGTTTTACTAAAACGATGCACTACGTGGAGAAACTGGGGGCCCAATCCTATCCAACTTTCCCGCACAGGTGCAGCTGCAATGCAGCCCCTAGGCGAGGGAGCAAATGTTCCCTTACTTTGTGGAGGGCTCCATAACTACCCTCCCATCACAGGATGCAGCGCACACCCCATTGACGCAGCTACACCAGGGCTGGAAAGTTGGATAGGAGTGGGCCCTGGGTCACTTCTGCCTCATACTACAGGGGCTTGGGGGTCATCTTATGGACCTTAAGAAATTAAGCCCTGCTGGATCAGGCCAAAGGCTCATCTCATCCAGCATGCTGTAGCTGGCAGTGTCCCACCAACAGCCTCTGGGTAACCCACAAATGGGAGAGAGAGACAGACTTCTGTCCCACTGTTGCTTCTTGCACCTAGTATTCTAGAGATAACATGTAGTCATCACGATTCATAGCCAGTGATAGATCTGCCCTCCAAAAATATGTCCAACCCCCTTTCCATAAAATCATAGACTTGGAAGGGATCTACAAGGTCATCTGGACCAATCCCCTGCTGGTAGCAGGAATCTTCCTAGAGCAGTGGGTCACTTCCAGTGGATCCTGACATTATCTCATTCGAAAAAGTGGGTTCCGATGCTAAGAGCTTGAGAACCACTGACCTAAAGGATCTCTCCTTAAGTAGTTCATAGCTCCGATCCTTAATATATACTGCAACTCCTTTTGTTTCAGTTATCATATGCATTTCTGTAACATTTGATATCTTTGACAGCCCAATACTATGCATGTCAACTCGGAAGCAACTCCCATTAAGTTCAATGAGATGTACTCTCAAGTAAGTGTGTATAGGATTGCAGCCTTAAGGGACTTTGTTGAGAGCTATTCTGAATGTATTGGCAAGGCGGTGCAGGTTTTCTCAGAAGTAAGCATCTGTGTGGATTCAATGGGATTTCTCTCAAGTAAGTGTGTTCAGGATCCTCCCAAGCAGCCTGACACTGCACCAGGCAGCATTGGTGTGCGTGCACATGAAAGAAGGGCGCAGGAATCTGGTGACCATGCTGGGACAATGCAGGAGTAAAGAGTGTTCTGTCTGGGAGTAATGCAGATCTAAAAGAACTAGATGTAAACTAGAATGAGAGGCCCCTCTCCAGGACTCCAGTTTAAAACTAAGCGCTGAAAAGAGTGAAAGAAATGCAGACAGCAAATGTTATGGTTCAGAAAAGAACAGAATGTGAAGAAGAAAAAGAGGAGAAGGAGGAGTGTGGATGAGAGAGCAAAGGAGAATCATTTGTGATGCAGCTGAGAACCAGTCTAGGTTTTGCAGATCTATAGAGATGTGCTTGAAAATATCTTCTGTTGGGCATTGTGGGGTGGGGGGACTTCCTTCCCTGCTCTATCCATGCAGGCTGACCAATGAAAGACACTACCTGGCTGAACCACTTGGTGGCAGGAGCATGTCTGTTTTCTCTCCTGGAGAGGAGCAGAGAAAGCTGGAGGGATGTAGGCAGTGGCTCCAGCTTTTTCAGGGGCCCACGACAAATGCCCGGTGACATTTTGGGGCCACTGCTGGCTTCTGACCCTTTATTGCTGGATTCTGCCCCTTTACAGAATCGGATTTTTCTCTTCCATTTTTCAAGAGTGGGCAGTCATGACATCACCAGGCCCCTGCCGCAGATATTTGCAATCTCGAGATACCAAACCTAGCACCAATAGGGGAGGGGTCAAATGCCATTAGTCCCAATTCAGTGGATGAAGTTAGCTGCGCTGTCTCATGTTCATTCTGCTGCAGCCAGGTGGAAGAGCTAAGAGCCCAATCCTAACCTGCGCTGGAATAGGCAGGCCAACTGGTCAGTGTCACATCCAGTGCCAGTTAGGAGGTGAAAGGAGCACAACTCAGAGTAAGGAGACATATGTCCCCTTACCCCAGATAACGCCTGGGCCATCTCAGCAAAATTGCTAGCGCAGATCTGAGCAGCCCAGTGTAATAACAGGCTGCTTGGGAGCGGTCTTTGGATCTGGCCTAAGTACCAGAGACCGGTCCATTCCAATCCTAGGCCCAGACCATCCACCAATGTGCCCACTGCCCACCCTTCCCCCTCCGAAGCCTCCCCCGTGCATCAGCTGCTGTTCGCTAGCACAACCTTACCTTGTTGGGGCAGCGCAAAGGCCTGATGTGGCCTCCACACATCCTCGTACTAGCCCAACCAACTCCTTATGGCAGGTTTGTGACACACCTGGACTGGCACAAGGGACCAGTGACTGGCAAAAACTGCTTTAGAGACTGAAACAGACTTACTCATAAAGAACATAACAAGAGCCGCAGTGGATCAGGCTAAAGGCCCATCTAGTCCAGCTTCCTGTATCCCACAGTGGCCCACTAGTTGTCCCAGGGACAAGGAAAGAGACCTATGTCCTGTTGCCAGTCAAGAAGGCAAGGACAATAGCCCACTCCTAACCAACTTTCCAGTGCTCATGCAGCTCCAAGGCAAGAGCACAAATGTTCCCTTACCTTGAGGAGGCTTCCATGACTCCCCCCCCCCCACACACACTGCAGGATGCATCGCACGCCCCATTGGCACAGCTGCATCAGTGCTGGAAAGTTAGTTAAGACTGGGCTGTAATTGAATGAACATGGAAACAGGAGTTGTGCAGCAGCCCTGCTATTTTCTGGTACCCCCCACACTTTGACCACATGCGTCAGTCAGTCAGTCGCTATTGCTCCTCTGTTGTTGGCATCCTTCAGTCTCAGAAGACTATGGTATTGCACTCTGAATGGTGGTTCTGGAACAGAGTGTCCTCTCCAGTGCGCAAAGCCTGGGTAGAGTAGATATGGAGGATAGACTGTTACCCATGCAGCAAATCCCCCCTCTCCACGTCGCTGGAATGGTCCAATGGAAAGGCAGAAGCCAATACGGTTGGTTCCAGCGGCATCGCAGGAGTTGCCAGAACGTGACTGTGTTCAGCCATGAACTGCCTCAGGGACTCCGGCTCTGGATTTTGCCTCGAGGTTGACTCCTGAAGCCTTTTCCATAACTGGATGTAGCCACAAGGCAGTGGAGGTTTGGGATCAGAGTTTTCCTTCTCTCAGATGAGCTGCCTTCCCAGGCTATCGAGTCCCATCTACCTGGTGGCTGTTTAGTCGCCTCTTTCGACAAGTACAGCCAAACTGAGGGCCTTTTCTTATCCCCCCAGCCCCCAGGGGTTAGTTTCTAGGTTTCTGTAGTCTTTCAGAAACTCAGAGGTCTGGTGCGATGGTCATGGCAGGCTAAAGGCAATCACCTGCTCAGGTGCTTACAAGGGCCACAGAATATGCTTGTACATCCCCTCCAAAATTTCACAGCTGGACATTTGAACATGCTTCTAACACCTGCCCCAGGGCTCATGTCAAGGAGCACATTGTGAACCTCCCTCCGCTAATACAGGGTGACCCAAAAAAAAAAACAGAACCCACAAATCTTTGAATAAAACTGTCAATTTCAATTTTTCATCTTTTTTCTTTCAGGGTATACAAGTCGACTTTGTGCATGAAATATTGGAACAATAATCTTCCCCAATATGTCTTGGTCAACCAAGTTTCAAGTTTCTTGAAATTTACTGGACCTTTGTAGGATTTAATAAAATTTTTATGGGTTCTGTTTTTATGGGGTCACCCTGTACTGAAAGGACCAGTTCTAGTTTGGGGGTGGGGCACAAGCAAAGTGCTCTCCAGTAGACACTCACCTGTGTTGGTGGACCCCCCTCCCCAGTATGTTTACTGGGCAGCTGTTGAGAAATAATAGTGGTGGTGCTTGTGTTAGAGGCTGGAGCCTTTTGAGGGAACTCAGATGGTGCTTCAACTGAACTATGATTGAAAGAAACCCCAGGAAGGCTGGAGAAGTTTCCAGAGGCGGGGGATGTGGCAGCACAGGTGGCAGTCGCGAGGCTCTGGAGCACTAATTGCTCTAATTGGAGACTGTTCACCATCGATGTTTCTCCGCACCAATTTGCTCCACTAATCCAAAAGCCAAGAGGGGGATGGTGCTTTGGGTTGAGAAGATCCTTGAAAGCCAGAATCGCCCTACGTGACGTCATCAACAGTTCAAAATACAGTCCCTCGATATGTGTAGCGGATTTGTTCCAGGGCCACCCGCAGATACCAAAAAACCATGGATGCTGGAGTCCTGGTGGGAAGAGGGCTGCAGTTCCACCATCACCTTATTCTTAGGTCATGCCAGGCCCGCGGCCCACTCCTCCAGGCTCCCCACACTTCAGAAGGCCACCTGGAAGAGACCAGAAGCCACTTCCCGTTCACGTCCGTGACTTCAGGTCGCATCTGGGCAGGAGGTCTGGTCTAGAGGGTAGAGCCTCCGTCTGCCTGAAGGTAACATCCACAAGGTCGCCAGTTCGAGGCCACCGGCACCGTGCGACCTTGGAGCAGCTGACAAGCTGAAGCCGAGCAATTCCATCTGCTCTGAGCGGGGGAGGATGACGGCCAGAATGTGAAGCCAGATCGGAACGAAACACCTTGAATGTAGTGGTTCTTGAAAGAAAGAACCTTCTTTCAATTGTAAATAATCCCTATTTATTAAGGGATTTAAATAAAAGCCTGCCTATGTAAACCGCCTTGAATAAAGTCTTGAATAAAGACCAAGAAAGGCGGTATATAAATACCTGTTGTTGTTGTTGTTGTTGTTGTTGTTGTTGTTGTTGTTGTTGTTGTTATTGTTATTGTTATTGTTATTGTTATTGTTATTATTATTATTATTATTATTATTATTATTATTATTATTATTATTATTATTATTATCTGGGAGGTCTGAGACGCGGGGAGGCCAGTGGAGTGGGCCACAAAGGAGGCAACCCTGGGTGCTCAAATCTGCAGCTGCACTGTGAGGAATGGCAGGCTGCATACTACATGCACAGCACCAGATTGCCAGAAATTCCTGGGCAAAGTACTGTACTGCACTGTGGTCCCCATGGCACAGACCCTCGGATGGCACATTGGGTACTAACACTGCCATGGGTACTGAGGGCTCAGGAGTCAACCTGTCTAAGTAGAGCCTCTGATGGGCACTGACCCTTGGCTGCCTCCCAACACCTGTGCATGCATTTACATGGCTATGCGCGAGAGTTGAGCTGCATCTCTTCTCCATTCAGAACTAGAGACTGTGGGGAAGGAGCCAAACCCTGAACAACAACTGTAGCAAAAAAATAATACTTGTGGATAACCATGTTGGTTCATCAGTAAGAATCCAGACACCATTTACTAAGGGCCCAATCCTATCCAACTTTCCAGTGCTGATATACCTGTGCTAATGGAGCGTGCACTGCATACTGCAGTGGGGGGGGGAGTCTTGGGGGCCTCCTCAAGCCAAGGGAACATTTGTTCTGATAACTGTGGGCTGCATTACAACTGGAAAGAACCAGGGTGGTGTCGTGGTTTGGGAGGTGGACTTAGACCTGGAAGATTCAGGTTTGAATCCCCCCTCAGCCTTGAAGCTTGCTGGGTGACCTTGGGCCGGTCACTTTCTCTCAGCCTCACCTACCTCACAGGGTTGTTGTGAGGACAAAAGGAGGGGAGCAGTTATGTACACCACCCCGAGCTCTTTGGAGGAAGGGCAGTATAAATAAAAACAAATAAAGCTGGATAGAATTGGGCCCTAAAAGGTTTCATTAAGACCACCCAAAAGGCACAGGACCGTCAATGCTCTCCAGAATTCTTTGCCAGGCTAGTCGTCAAGCAAAGCACAAAGGAGGGAGGGGTGGGAGGGTGACCATGGCATAACATAATAATGGCCTGCAACTTCTACCACCAACATCTGAGGTGGAACCACTTGTCATTCTAGTAATTCTAGCATCCTTGTTTCACTCCAGCAAAGCTGGACAACAAGATAAATGGAAATGGCTGCTGGAGGTCTCCAGTTGCTCACAGCGGCCTCCTGAACCCCTGCTCCTTGTCAGTGTGTGAGGAGGTCACTTCCCCCCAGCCCTAAAGCAAACATTTCCAATGTGCATTACAGGTGAAGGAGGCCAGTTAAGCTGTTGAGCAGATTTGGAACAGCAGATATTGTTCAGGCCACCCAGTTTGCTGGCCATTTAATTGTTTCGGCAGCCAGTTGTGGGTCTTAATTTGCTCTCCAGAAGCTGGCGGCGGGGTGGGGGGTAAGACCTGCCGGAAGGGTAGCACTGAGAGCTCTCCAAATCATACTGTTGGTTTCCAATTGCTTCATAAATCTTTGTGGCCACCGTAGGGATAACTGACCAAGTTATTATCTGCTCCTGAAGTTGACTAAGAGCACCATCCTGGCTGTGTTCAGTGGGGCTTCCTCCCAGCAAATAGCCAGCAGGAAAGCAGGTCAGTAATGGTCTGCATGATATTCAGCTTGTGGATGGAGCCCAGGAACCCAACTGGCACCAGACTGTGTGGTTTTGTTGTCCTCAGGGGAATGAGGTCGAGGGACACCAGCTCGGTTCCACAGGTCAAGGGGTGCAGGCGGTAAATTGGGTTGTCCCAAGTGCAAACCCTTCAATCGGTTTGAACTTCTTGGAGGGCCTCAGAAAGGAAGGCTGGAAATCCAAAACCAGCAATTCCAGGATAGTCTCACCAGGTTTTCCAGCCAACTGAAATGGTTTGCTGGACTGTCTCACAAATTCCCTGTTTCTCTTGCCCACCACTAACATGCATTCATTGGCCATGGGACAGAGCCATGAGATGGGGTGCAGGGAGGTGTATTGCACCCAGGCTCGGTGTCAAAAAGATGGCCCAGAAGCCAAAGGAGGGGGCCCAAAAATCTTGCATTACTTCTTACTGATCTTACATTTTCCCATCTCAGTCAGAGAGTGGGTCAATGGTGTAGCTACATGGTTGGCAACCTTCAGTCTGGAAAGACTATAGTATAAGCCTACAGCACCCGGTATTCCCAGGCGGTCTCCCATCCAATTACTAACCAGGCCTGACCCTGCTTAGCTTCCGAGATCAGGAGATAGTGTTCAGTATAGGGAGATGGTTGGCAACCTTCAGTCTCGAAAGACTATGGTATAAGCCTACAGCACCCGAGATTCCCAGGCGGTCTCCCATCCAAGTACTAACCAGGCCTGACCCTGCTTAGCTTATGAGATCAGACAAGATCAAGGATGTGCAGGGTAACAGTTGCTGCATGGTGTAGCTAGAGGGGGTGCAAAGCACTAAGTTTCTCAGGGAGCCTCACTGCAGCCTTCAAGTGGCCCCTCCCCCACGGCTCCAAGAGCGAGGGGCCGTTTGCACAGCACATTCAGGCGCCTGCAAAACTTAGTGCTTTGCACCCCTCTAGCTATGCCACTGGGCTCTTCGCCGTATAATGCACAGCTCACAGGAATATATTGGTGGAGCTCCTTTTAGGATTGCAATTCATATAATGCAAAATGCGTTATATAAACGCAAAATTTCCATTTAATTCACATAAATGCAAAACTTCCAAGCTTTGTAATTATTTAAACTGAGGGTCCACTGGGTTAAAACTCAGGTTTCAAGGAAGCCCTTCTGCACGCAGCCTGTGGAACTCATTGCTCCATGGTGGCCACTCAGTGCCACTCAGACACAGTGGTGTAGCTAGAGGGGGCGCGGTGGCGTAGCTAGAGGTGAATGCCTTGCTGCCCTCGCCCGGAATGGCTCCGAAGGGGAGGGGAAGGGGCTGCTTGCACGCTGCGGTGAGTGAGGCTCCCTGCAGAACTTAGTGCTTTGCCCCCCCTCCAGCTACGCCACCGCTCAGATGATCCTCAGAGCCTGGCTCCAGACTGGGGCAAAGCTGGCTTGGCTTTCTCAGGAGGGCCAGAAGGCGTTCCCCAGCGCCGCAGGCTCCAACCCCGGACCGGGGGGGGGCAGCCTCCCCCCTTGCCAGGCTTTATAAGCGCCGCTCCGGCAGCGTGGGAAAATACAGCCAGTGCCAGAGTTCTGCTCGGCATGGAGCGCCCCCTTGTGGCCAAGCGGCGCCAAGCCACCTGTCCGCTGCCCGTGCAGGCGGCTGGACCGCGCATCGCCGCGCCGGGGATGCTGCCTCCGGGCGCTGCTCCCGAACCTAAGCGGCTGACCTCCTTTCTCATCCGAGACATCCTGCGCCCAGGCGCTGGCCAGGGCGCTCTCCGCTCTCCCGCGGAGGCAGCGGGGATTGCAGAGGAGAAGCGGCTCCAGCCCCAGCCTCCTCCTTTGGAGGGACCCCCCAGGGATGCTCTCCCCGTCCCGGAGAAGACCTGCACGGAGGATGCAGCAGGTGAGGCGTGAGACTCTCGTGGCGGGGCTTGTGGCATCGATACCCGTGGCCCGGCTCCTGATCCCGTGGCCGCCAGCTAGTGAGGTGGTACAGCCCTGGCAGTGTGGACTTGAGACATACAAAATTTTGCAGGGGATGGACAAAGTGGATAGACTCTTGACACTCTCACATAACACCAGAACCAGGGGACAGCCACTAAAATTGAGGGTTAGAACAGACAAAAGAAAATATTTCTTGGCCCAGCGTGTGGTTGATTTGTGGAACTCCTTGCCACAGGATGTGGTGATGGCGTCTGGCCTAGACACCTTTAAAAGGGGATTGGACAAGTTTCTGGAGGAAAAATCCATTACGGGTTACAAGCCATGATGTGCATGTGCAACCTCCTGATTTTAGAAATGGGCTATGTCAGATGCAAGGGAGGGCACCAGGATGCAGGTCTCTTGTTATCTGGTGTGCCCCCTGGGGCATTTGGTGGGCCACTGTGAGATACAGGAAGCTGGACTAGATGGGCCTTGGGCCTGATCCAGTGGGGCTGTTCTTATGTTCTTAACTACAATTCCCAGGAAGCCTTGCAGGTCTCTTGTTATCTGGTGTGCTCCCTGGGGCATTTGGTGGGCTGCTGTGAGATACAGGAAGCTGGACTAGATGGGCCTTGGGCCTGATCCAGTGGGGCTGTTCTTATGTTCTTAACTACAATTCCCAGGAAGCCTTGCAGGTCTCTTGTTATCTGGTGTGCTCCCTGGGGCATTTGGTGGGCCGCTGTGAGATACAGGAAGCTGGACTAGATGGGCCTTGGGCCTGATCCAGTGGGGCTGTTCTTATGTTCTTATGTTCTTATAACTGCACCACTTCTGGCCGCACACGTTTGGAATGTGTGGCTGCCTTCTAGTGACGCCTCCCTCCAAGTAGAGACAGTGGGTAGAGGGCTGGGCCCGGCCCAGATGAATCACACAATGAGGTGGTACAGCCCTGGCAGCGTGGACTGTACCACTTCGAACCGCACATGTTTGGGATGTGTGGCTGCCCTCCATAAATTTGACAACTCCCTCCAAGTAGAGAACATACAGTGGGGAGAGGGCTGGGCTGGACCTAGATGAATCGCACAATGAGGTGGTACAGTTCTGGTAGCATAGACTGTACCATTTCGGACCACACATGCTTGGGATGTGTGGCTGCCTTCCATAAATTTAACTCCTCCCCCCAAGTAGAGAACTTACAGTGGGGAGAGGACTGGGCTTGGATCAGATGAATTGCACAATGAGGTGGTACAGACCTGTTAGCGTAGACCAGGAGTTTCATACAGAGGGCCGAAGTTAGCATTTAGGGCACCTGTTGAGGGCCGGAAGTGATGTCCTTAAGCAGAAAGTGACATCCTTAAGCAGCTGATGGCCAGAAATCAGTACCTTGCTCTCTTACAGAAGTTCATTAACTGCAAATGACAGAAGAGAAAATACGCAAATCTTGATCATATTTCAACATAGGGGACAGCCCAATGTTCACGTGGGCCGCTGTTTTAGTGGTAACACCTCAGCACTGCTCAGCAGCTGAGGGTCAGATAAAAAACTTCTGGGGGCCGCATCCAGCCCCCAGGCCTTATGTTTGACACCCCTGGCGTAGACTGTACTACTTCAGACCTTGCATGTTTTGAATGTGTCACTGCCTTCCATTAACACCTGCCTCCAAGTAGAGAACTTGTAGTGGGGAGAGGCTGGGCTGGGCCCAGATGAATCGCGCAATGAGGTGGTACAGACCTGGCAGCCAGACTGTACCACTTTGAACTGCGCATGTTTGGAATGTGTGGCTGCCTTCTATAAATTTAACACCTCCCTACAAACAGGGGACTTACAGTGGGGAGAGGGCTGGGCTGGGCTAGAATTTCCCATCCTGATGCACTTGTTTTCTGCTTGGGGAGAATTTTTTAAAAACGGGGTGGGGGGGGAAGGTTATTAAAAATTGGGTTTCCCCATCTGCAGCCTGAAAGCTCCAGTTCAAAATTCTCATTCAGATGTATGTGAAAATGCCTTTACATGCCTTTAAGCCATCTCTGTCCAACATTGCATATACGCAACAGGGACCAAATGTGGGCTGGGCAGAAATGGGTTTAAAAAAATCAGATCAATTCTTCAAGAATTTGCCTATTGGCTTCTGTTAGGCAGGCATGACATTAGATGGAACTTCCAGGCAGAGAGGCAGTCTATCTCTGAATCCTGCATGCTGTGCTCATGGGGGTGGGGGGAGAGGAAGGCTGTTGCTTTCCAATCTTTCCTGGAGGCATTTGGCCTTTCAGTTGGAAAGTGAATGCTAGAGGAGATGGACAAGACAGTTGATATCATTTAGCAAGGTCATTCTTCTTACATATTCCTATGAAAGGTAGAAGCTCCTTGGGGGGGGGGGAAGCTACAGCATTTGGGGCTCTTCGGTTTAGAAAAAAGGCAGCTGGGGAAGTCACATGACTGAGACGTACAAAATTGTGCAAGGTCTGGATAAAGTGGATAGAGGGATGCTCTTTTCCCTCTCACACAACATCAGAACCAGGGGACATCCACTAAAATTGAGTATCTGGAGAGTTAGAACAGAAAAAAGAAAATATTTCTTTGCCCGGTGTGTCTGTGGAACTCCTTGCCACAGGATGTGGTGATGGCACTGGCCTAGATGCCTTGAAAAGGAGATTGAACAAATTCATGGAGGAAAACCCCATCACAGGTCACAAGCCATAATGGGTATACGCAACCCATTTTAGAAAAAGGCTACCTCAGAACGCCTGGTGCAAGTGAGTGGCAACAGGATTCAGGACTCTTGTTGTTGTGTGTACTCCCTGAGGTATCTGGGGGGCCACTGTTAAGATACAGGAAACTGCACTAGATGGGTCTTTGGCCTGATCCAACAGGGCTCTTCTTATTTTCTTATGTTCTTATGAGGGTCTGTTGCTTACATACAAAGAGCCTTGTTGGATCAGGCCTCATCTAGTCCAACATCCTATTTCCACAGCGGCCCACCACTGTTTCCTGCAACTGGTACAGACACAGTCCCACTGAAGCTGGATGTCGTATGTTACTTACCATCATGACTACAAGTCACTGATAGATTTGTTTCCCATGACTTGGTCAGTCAAGGTGCTTTAACCCTCTTCAGTCCATTTCATATGTACTTCTTATTCAGATTTGCTCCTAATAACCACTGTGTTCATGCCACGTATTTTTCAGTGCTGTATTTTTCAGGTGTATGTTGTAATCCCTGGAAAGATGATCAGTATAGCGATTCCCACATTGCAGATTCAGGAGGGAAGTGATCTCTGAGGCTGAGAGGAAGTGGCTTGCTTTAAACTCCCTATTGCCTTCAAACTCAGAACATCACTGCTTTCTAGCTTATGGTCTCAGACTGTAATCCTTCACTCACTTTCCTGGGAGTAAGCCCCACAATAAGACTTATTTCTGAACACAATAAGACTTATTTCTGAGGAGACATGCATAGGATTGCACCGTCAGTGACTTTACTGTACCAGCTTTTGTTATCCCTGACCACTTCTAACCTCTTCTTTCCACAAAAGAGGTAAAAATGTCATTTCTCTCATCCCTTCCCCTCAGATAGCTGGATGGCTTACTAACCTAGGACACAATCCAGATCTACTCAGAAGTAAGTCCTATTGTGTTCAATGGGACTTACTCCTAGGAAAGTGAGGTTAGGATTGCAGCCCTAATGAGAAAAAGGACCAATGTACAGCTTCAGTAGTATTGAGAGCCAGAATGATGTCAAGGTTCTGGTGTTTGGTTCTGGTTCTGGTTTTTAGATTGTGAGCCCTTTTGGGACAGGGAGCCATTAGATATTTGATTTTCTCTGTAAACCACTTTGTGAACTTTTTGTTGAAAAGCGGTATATAAATACTGTTGTTGTTGTTGGAACTTTGGTCCAGAAGATCCAGGTTCAAATCCCCACTCAGCCATGAAGTTTCCTGGGTGTCCTAGGGCTAGCCACTCTTTCAGCCTCCCCTACCTCATAGGGTTGTTATAAAGATAATTGGAGGGAAGGAACCATGTAGGGAACCATGAACTGGAAGGAAGGAACATTGAGGGAAGGAACCCTGAGCTCCTTGGAGTCCTATGTATATATTCTTGGGAGTAACAGCACAATCCTATGCATATCTACTCAGAAATAAGTCTCCTTAGGTTTAACAGGGCTTACTCTCAGGAAAAGGTGGATAGGATTGCAATCTAAGAGTCCAATCCTATGCTTGTCAACCCAGAAGTAAGTCCAATTATAGTCAATGGAGCCTACTCCCAGGAAAGTGTGGATAGGATTGGGCTTTGAATCTCACTGAAATTCATGGGACTTACTTCTGAGTAGCTGTGCTTAGGACTATGCTGTAATTCTTTTCTTGCTTGTAAGCCAAACTCATGCTTCAAGTCTGGTGGTGCCATTGCTGATTTTTAGTGGTGTGTTTTTGGGAGGATAAAAATTTTTTCCAAAATTTCTTGATTAAAATAGCAAACTGTGGTGTTCTGTGTTTTTATTCCAAGGGTGCATTTTAATAAATTATAATCATAAACTATCATTGTTTTAAAAATTTACTAGGTAGGTGATAGAGTGTCAGCAGATGCAGCCACAGAATTATCTAATTGGAAAAGTAATCTGTTTTAATTTCTGGAAAATATCTTAAACATCAAAATGTGGTGTTTTTATTTGGATATTTTAACACCAGAAAGGTGGTGATTTGAGTTTTTACACATTTTTAATTAAGCAAAAAAAAACACACCCCTACTAATAGTATCACTTTCCCTTTTCTGCACCCATAGATCCACCCTCAGGGATGTGTTTACCACACTGTGAGACCCTTCCCAGAGCACTGCTGAACTGCCCGAGGCCCCCGAAGCCACAGAAGCGGTCACGCGCTGCCTTCTCCCACACTCAGGTCATTGAGCTGGAAAGGAAATTCAGCCACCAGAAGTACTTGTCTGCCCCGGAACGTGCACACTTGGCCAAGAACCTGAAGCTCACCGAGACACAAGTGAAAATTTGGTTCCAGAACAGGCGGTACAAGACCAAGAGGAAGCAGCTGGCCTCCGGGCTGGATAAGAATCCTGCAATTCCTCTCTTCAAAGACAGTGACTTCTCTCGAGCATCTTTGGCCCTCTCTGTGTATCACAGTTACCAGTACAATCCATTTTTATGCTACTTAAATGGCTGGAGTCCAGTCTTATGGTGATATGCATTAATGATCAGTAGATTACATACTCTGAAATGTGTTTATCCACACTGTGCAAACACCTGGCTTTCCTGCTGTGGAAGAGATCACCGCTTAGACTCTGCCAGAAGAGGCCAGTGCCTCTTTTTTACTCTCTTCCTTGGACTTCCAGGAGACTTACGTGGTGCTGCAAATCGGAGGACATTTGATGGAATATACTGAGGTGGCCAAATTTGCTTACCCCAAGAGCCACGTACAGTAAACTTCAGATGTTTGAGAGCCACAATATTTAAGAAGCATTCAAATTTTTAAATATATTTACTCACCGTGGGGGCCTGTGAGCGTGTGTAGCAAAAGAATGGCCAGGTTTTCATGAGGAATACACCAATTCCAATCTGTTGTGTCTCTCAGTTGGAGCCAGCCTGCTACTGCGGCTAGCTGAAGTGGCTGGTTCATGTGGTAGACTGGTGGGAGGTGGCAGGAACAGTGTGTGCACTCCATAGCTACCTGTTAGAAGCAGAGCCTGGGGAGCGGAAGTATGTTGGGTAAAGAGAGGAGACTGGTGGCCTGGAGTGTCTCCCAGAGCACTCTAGGCCACCACTCTCCTTCACACATGGCCTCTGCAGCTCCTTAAGCTCTGCATCTTTAAAATGGAAAGGAAGAGGATGAGCAGGAAGTGGTAGAAGTAGAAAACATAGGGAGCAAAAGTGGGGCCAATTATTGAAGTGACAGCAATGCCTTATGCGGCATGGGACTTAGGCCAGCCCTGTTCTCAATGATGCACTAACTCTGGCTTGTTCCAGCCAGCCTTCTCAGGGTGGATAATTCTGATGCATCTCTGCCTAGGGTGTGATTGGATCATTGGATTGGATTGGATCATTGGATCATTTGATCCAATCTTGGTGCAGAAGTACAGCAGAATTCCCTGCCCTCTGGGGAGGCTTCTTGTTGTGCCTCTTCATGAGTTCCAACTGTGAGCTGTCTTTCTTCTGATCAGATGCCTAGGTCAATTACTCAGGAAAACAGGGGAAGCTGTGCTTACTCCTGTTACTGTAAACCTCTTTTGGATGCGAAAAGAGAGCACGCCTCTGATTTTTGTTCAGAGGAAGAGTATGCTTCAGCTATAAGAACTTTGGGGAATGAATCCTGCAGGGATGGTGTCAACCCTGATTGAGGCAAGCAGCTCAGGATCTGATAAACAAATTGGACAGACTTACAAACACATGGGTATAGTGGAAGGGGGGGGGAAGGATTGCAAAGTCAAATGCAGACTCAAACGCAAGACAAAATATGACAAATATTCATGACATACTTAACAGTATCCAAGACAAGCATGCTGAGAATTCACAAATGACAACAATCTCTAAGCAAAACTAACTAAGTCCCAAATCTTAATCAGCTTTCCAGCACTGGCATAGCTGTGCCAATGGAGTGTGTGATGCATCCTGCAGTTGGGTGTGGTCGGTCTGTGGAACTCCTTGCCACAGGATGTGGTGCTGGCGTCTAGCCTAGATGCCTTTAAAAGGGGATTGGACAAGTTTCTGGAGGAAAAATCCATTATGGGGTACAAGCCATGATGTGTATGTGCAACCTCCTGATTTTAGAAATGGGTTATGTCAGAATGCCAGATGCAAGGGAGGGCACCAGGACGAGGTCTCTTGTTATCTGGTGTGCTCTCTGGGGCATTTGGTGAGCTGCTGTGAGATACAGGAAGCTGGACTAGATGGGCCTATGGCCTGATCCAGTGGGGCTGTTCTTATGTTCTTATGGTGGCAGTCATGGAGGCCTCCTCAAGGAAAGGGAATGTTTGTTCCCTTACCTTGGAGCTGCATTGCCCTTACCTCAGTGCTGGAAAGTTGGATAGGATTGCACCCTAAGTTAATTAACTCTAAAGTGATTTAAAATCCCTTGCCTTATCCTTGTGATGTTGGCGTCAGGCTTTGTTCAGGCAAGCAGCTCGGTATCTGAGGTGCCAGTGTTGCTTATTGGACAAGCACACTTTTGTAAGCAAAAGCCCTCTATCTTGAGATGTAATATAGTCTTTGTTACAAACAAAATGGGGTTTTTGGGGTCTGATTCAATACTTTTTAGTAGATAAGTGTCTGTTTTTTAGCTAAAAGATCACTAAATAAACATGCATATTTCTAAAATTTCAATTGCGGTGTCTTTGGGGGATCTTGGAGGAAATGTGAGTTAACATTCAATAAATGCTATGTTCACTCTTAGAAGGAAAGGTCATCTTTATCTTTTCTGTGTCATTTGTTATTAGTAGTGTGGCAGATCGAAAGAACCTCACAGGAACAATGGAGGGTGTCAGCTATGCAGATGAAAAGTAGGGGAGGTATAGAGCAGGTGCATTGTTACAGCATCACCTGCAAAAAGGCCTGGGTTCAAAGCCTGTTATCTCCAGAGAGATCGGAAAACCCCCAAAATTCACTGCCCATCATCATAGATCAGTGCTTTCTAACCAGTGGTACCACACAATATGGCAGCTGTGACCCGACCCCACTGCCTGGGTGACCATATGGCACTGCCCTCTCAAATCCCATTCAGGTTTCTCAGTAAGAAGATCCATATGTGCCCAAAAAAAAAAAACAACCTTCCCAGCATAATATCTTACACAGCAACAGCATTTTGACATGAGATTATTTTAACTGGCAGGATTGAATCTGAAACTATCCGTTGAAGGTAAGTATGCTTTACCATTGAGCTTTTCATGGTGAGAAAGTAGCTGGGGTGGCTAGGTAGGCCTGAGAAAATCTTTTCCCATGTTTGGATGCATCTAAAGGAATGGGCAGGGAAACTAAAATAGAACCCATTCCTTTTATTTATTTGTTTGTTTATTTAAAAGATTTCTATTCCACCTTTCCTCTGCTGAACGAGATGCCCAAGGCAGCTTACAATGTATATATAAATTGTAAATAAATTAATATATATGATCTGTAAGGGTGAACAACCATCTCTAAAGGATGGCTTGCCTTCTGCTTTGGTTTGGTCAAAGATCAAAGGCATACAATGGAAAGGATGGACATCTGGTCTTAATGAGCAGGGCTGGTCTATTACCCGGAAATGCGGAGCCAAGGCTGTCCTAACGGGTGGCTCAAGGTTGACTTGGCAGATTTGGCAGGCAGTGGATTTGTATGGGGCATGTGCCGTGGACCCTCCAACCCCCAATATTCTGGATCTGAAAAGAAGGAACTGGCAGATTTCATCGTCTGCCTTGTTTTCCTCTTTTTTCAAATCCTGGGAGTGGGAGAGTTCAAGATAATCCAAGGTGGGCAGTCAGGATGAAGAGGTCCGATGTCAGGCGGTAAGTATAAGATTGGGCTGTAATGTACCTTTTATACTTATCTGGGATATTTTTTAATTCCATTTTTTTCAATTTTTATATGTTGTTTTGAACTGTTGGAACCCACTTGAATAAATGAAATGAACAACTTTTTAAGTATGTGAAGTTTCAGAGTAGAAATAACTGGCAGGAAAAGAAAAACCTATAATGAATTCTACATTTATTTTTGTTGTTGATATACAGGTGTGCCCCAGTATCTGCAGGAGTTCTGTTGCAGAACCCCCCATGGTTAACTGAAACTGCGGTTACCAGAGAATGCCCCTCCACCTTCTGGAGGGGTCCTCTGAGCGCAGATACAGTATCTGTGGATACAGGAGACCCCTTGTATATACTCTTAATGGGGTGTGGCTATGGAGGGCATCACGAGCTCCTGCACTTCTAAATTTACCACTTACCCACTGATAGAAACTCCCCTTGGGATACCTAGATAGAACGCCACCAGAACTAGGAGACATCCACTAAAATTAAACGTCAGGAGAGTTAGAACAGACAAAAGAATCTTTTTTTTTTTTTACTCAGCATGTAATTAATTTATGGAACTCCTTGCCACAGGATGTGGTGATGGCACCTGGCCTACATGCTTTGAAAAGGGGATTTGGACAGATTTCTGGAGGAAAAATCCACCACAGGATACAAGCCATGTTGGGTATGTGCAACCTCCAGGTTTTAGAGGTAGCCAGTGTCTGAATGCCAAATGCAAGGGAGTGGCACCAGAATGCAGGTCTCTTGTTGTGCTGTGTGCTCCCTGATGCAACTGGTGGGCTGCAGTGAGATCCAAGTAGCTGGGCTAGATGGGCCTTTGGCCTGATCCAGCAGGGCTCTACTTACCGTATATTCTTATGTGAAATACACATCTAGAATGCAACCCATCTTGACAAGTCCCAGCAGTAAAAGCAAAGAAGGAGCTTTGTGTGAACATAGCCTATAAAATAACAATCCTCTGTGTTCTTGCAAGCCTGAATGTAACTTATGCTAATCTTCTGATAGGTTTCTTTCCCAGCTCTTTTATCTTGTCCCTTAGAGCCCATTCATTCTTGATGATCCGGCCTCCGCTCTTCAGCAGCATTAAGAGCAGAAGGTCATCTTCAAACATTGAGCAAAGTGTTGCAAAGCCAAGCCTGCTGATTATCCACTTTTGAAAAATGTGTTCACACCAGATGGAGCCAAATATTTCTTTCCAGCCTTGGCCTTTTGCCAAAAAAAAGAAGCACTTTTAAACAAAGGCGAGTGACAAGATCAGACTTGTATGGCAGAAATCTCCTGGGTCTGACAGCTTATATTAGGGTTGCTCGAAGCAGGTATCTCCTGTACAGGGCTGGCTGAAGACATCACGGCTCTAAATGTGCCTTCCCTTACCCCTCTTCCTTCTCCCTGGATTTGAAAACAAGGCAGAAAAGGAAGCGGGGAGAGACACTCTAGCCCACTAGTCTCTTCCTCTTATCCGCACATCCTTTTCTTCGCCATTTTCCTTTTCCTTTCCAAACCAAGAAAGCAACAGGAAGGGAGCAATGGAGGCAGGTGGGCAGGCCAAAGTGAGCACCTTCCCACCCACTGACCCCCCCATCCATCACTTGGTTGGTTACATTCAAAGGCCATTTTCCAGCAACTTCCTTAATTTAAGTGAAGCCTCACTTACATGTAAAATGCAGAGCAGAAATCAAGCACAGCCTTCTAGTAGGAATATAAAAAAGAATACAAGTTGGCCCCAACAGCTTTCCCTCATCTCCTGCATAGCAGGTAATTAACCCTGAAATTACCACACACAACACCCCCAGTTTATCAATAAAGTCAACTAAGCAATGCGACAGAAACAAACCATCAGGAGACTAACTAGAGATAGAGACAAGACAGACTGCCCAGTCTCAGCAATCAGCAGGAGGAGGCATCATTATGGCTTCCCTGGTCACTATTAGCTACAAGGCTGATTTCACAGGATGAGTCTTTTAGGCCTCTAAGGTGAGAACTGCATTGTTTCTTTACCCAGCATGTAATTAATCTATGGAAACCTTGCCACAGGATGCTATGATGGCAAATGGCCTAGATGACTTGAAAAGGGGATTGGACAGATTTGTAGAGGAAAAGCCTTTCACAGGGTACAAGTCATGGTGACTAGATGCAACCTCTGGGTTTCAGATATATTCTATCTTTGAATGCCTAATGCACAGGAGTGGCAACAGGATACAGTGATCTTATTGTCTTGACAATTGGGCTGTCCCATATCTTGAAAATATGATCAAGATTTGCACATTTTTCTCTTCTGTCATTTGCAGCTAATGAGCTTCTGTGTGACCACAAAGTGCTTGTTTCTGGCCATCATCTGCCTAATGATATCATTTCCTGCTTAATGATGTCACTTCTGAGGGTGTCACATCACCCTCAGCAGGCACCACAAATGCTCTTCGGCACCCTATATGAAATGGGTTTGATGCCCCTGCATTAGCCCCCTCATAGACCCATTCTCTTCCAAGCCATCAAGCAGCAGAACAATGATCATAAACATGAGGGAAAAGGTCAGAAGGCAGGATCTGCCCATCCATGAGGCCAACTAAGGGCCCAGTCCTATCCAATTTCCCAGCACTGGTGCAGCCGCAATGCAGCCCCATACCTTAAGGGGGCCTCTGTGACTGCTGCCCCACTACAAGAAACAGTGCATGACCCATTGGCACAGCTGCACCGGCACTGGAAAATTGGATAGGATTGGGCCCTAAATTGCTTATCTTAGGTAGCAGATTGTTGGGGTACGTCCACCTTCTCCCACCCATTGGCCTCCACTACTCCTCCCACTCTGTAGATTGGGAAAGAAAGAGGGGAAGAAGTGACGTAAAGTTCTCACTTTGCAGCGGTCAATCGACAATCTAATCTAGAACCTAGATTAGACTTAAAAACTAATCTAGAACCTACTTTTCAAATTGCAATTTCAGCTAAGTACTCTTCCAGCAAAAACAAACCTCATCACCAATCAGTTGCACCCCCACAGAATGTCAATCTCCTTTGTTTAAAATCTCAGGGCTCATAGCTCTATATATATTTTAAAAAATAATCCTATTTTATGTATCGTTTTTAACACGGTGTGTGTCAAGGCATTAAGATTGATCAGCACCCTCAGGCCCAGTTTGCAAATAAGATAAACAGTCACTGGATGAAAGAGATTTCATCAGACAAATATTTACATCACTCCCTCTTTTCATGGGCACAAATACAGGACAGGGAGACTTTGATGTATGGTCAATACGCAGCATGTTGGCATCCTTCAGTCTCAGAAGACTATGTTGTCGCCCTCTGAATGGTGGTTCTGGAACAGAGTGTCCTCTCCAGTCCGCAAAGCCTAGGTAAAGTAGATATGGAGGATAGACTGTTACCCATGCAGCAAATCCCCCCTCTCCACGTAGCTGAAATGGTCCAATGGAAAGCCAGAGGCCAATACGGTTGGTTCCAGCGGCGTCGCAGGAGTTGCCAGAACGTGACTGTGTTCAGCCATGAACTGCCTCAGGGACTCCGGCTCCGGATTTTGCCTCGAGGTTGACTCCTGAAGTCTTTTCCATAACTGGATGTAGCCACAAGGCAGTGGAGGTTTGGGATCAGAGTTTTCCTTCTCTCAGATGAGCTGCCTTCCCAGGCTATCGAGTCGCATTTACCCGGTGGCTGTTTAGTCGCCTCTTAGGACAAGTACAGCCAAACTGAGGGCCTGTTCTTATCCCCCAGCCCCCAAGGGTACAATATGCAGCAGAAGACCATTAAAGAGGGAGGAGAAAATTCCATTAACATATCAAATAAAAGCAGAAGGTCTGCAGAGATATATATGAATCCAGGGCCAGCCTCATCAAGAGGCAATCAAGGTGGTCATTTCAGAGGGCAGATTAACTGGGGGGGGGGCTATATAAGGACACCCACCTGCCACTGCCACATGGTTTAACCCAAGTTTCTGCCTGCCCCACTTGCTCCTGCTGCCACCTGGTTTTCTTAATTTTAAGAGGACTGGGAAAATAATGTCCACCCTTACGCTGCAACTGTTTCCTACAGGGGGGAATTTATTTTCAACATTTTTATACTGTTCTTTCAACAAGGAGCTCAGGATATATGGTTCCTCCCCTCCTTTTGTTCTCACAACAACCCTGTGAGGTAGGTGAGACTGAAAGAGAGTGACTGTCCCAAAGTCACCAAGGAAGCTTCATGGCTGAGTGGAGATTTGAACCTGGATCTTCTAGGTCTAACTCCAAAATCCCTATACCAGTTTTTCTCAAACTGTGGGTCGAAAGCCAATTTCAAGTGGTCCCCATTCATTTCAATATTTTATTTTTAATATAGTAGACTTGATGCTACCATAGTATGGGACTGCATTTGAGGAAATTACAGATCTATACTTTTAACAGACTATTGCATATATGTTTTTAACAATGATAGTAAATGGGACTTATTCCTGGGTAAGTCTGGGTAAGATTGCAACCTTGGATTGTTAAAAATCTTCCTGTTTGATTATGTCACTTCCGGTCACAGCATCACTTTTGGTGAGTCCTGACAGATTCTCATTCTAAAAAGTAGGTCTTGGTGCTAAATGTTTGAGAATCACTGCCTTACACCATCCTGGCTCAAGGGAGAATTCTAACTCAAGGAGAGAAAGTAGTCCTGAAAACCATTTGGGGTTGAACCTCAAAACAAAATGGCAGCCCCACCATGAACCACCAGAGGTCAGCTCATAACCCATTTCTAGGGACCAACCTACCTGTTGGAAATGTCTGAGCTAGAGCATTGTTTCTCAACCAATGGTATGGGTACCACCAGTACTTGAGGTGGTGTCTGGTGGTACTCGCAGAACCCCTGGACCCCTGCCACCTGGCAGCAAAACCAGGAACGTGACACAACAAATAGCGGTAGGAGGCTTGGCTCAGCAAGCAGAGCTCCAAAGCATGCTTTTCCGCATTTGAAAAAGTCCTCCTGACTACCCTGAGCCTCTTACCGGAGTCTGTTGCATTGCATCTGGCCTCCCAAACCAAATGTAACTAGTGATGATGTCATCCCCAGTTACTTCCAGTGTTACTTCAGATGTATGGATCATGTGCAGTGGAGGACAAATGTTGAGAAACACTGGGTTACACTATTAGACTTTTCTAGTACTGGTAATAATGTATGTTACAATAATCCATTGTAGTGACTGGTGTGACATATTACAGGGATCACCTCTTCCTCCCCTTGATGGTCACAATAACTGTGAGGTAGGCTAGTCTGGGAGATAATGATTGGTCCAATGAATCCCTCCCTGCACAGTGAGCTTCATGGGTAAGTGGATGGTTTGATCCAGGTGTTCTCCTGCTTCTTGTCTGGCATGTACTCTCCTACACCAACGCAGGCTCAGTGCACAGGCAGGTTCAAGTGGGGAAGACGATCCTTCCGTTCTTTGTGGGTGCTCTGGAATGAAACAGTGGCAACGATTAAGAAAAGAACGGGAGCTTTATTTTCCCTGAGTGGGAGAGAAGCATAACAGCGTCAATCCATGGAACATTTCTTATGGGCTAAAAGGACACTTAGCATGTGTTGGAAACTCTGTTTCTAAGAAAAAAGGGGGAGAAAAGAAACTTTGTTTTTGGGAACAAAGATGCTGTGTGATGCAAACATCATTTCTGTGTTGCAACACTTAGCAGAAACTAAAAATGATGCTTGGGATTAGTACCCCGAGTCATTAGAAAATGTTGAGTATTATCTCACCAGCCTACCATTACTGAGAACCTCACATTTTGCTTATTGCATACCCAACAGGGAGGAAAAGAAACATTTTTAAAGGTGAAAGGCAGAGAAGGGTCTGGAAGATGAACTACACTTTCCCAAAGTGTAGAAAAGAGCTACTTGCAATCTCTTTGGGTCAGTGGCTTAGCTAATGTTCATGTAGCCCAGTGCCCCTGAAGTGAAGTCATGCCTGGGCTTTTTTTAAAGTGAAAATTGGGAGAAACCCACCTCCTCCCCCCAGCAGCTTGCCACTAATTGCCTTGCTGTCTCCCCCTCCCCCCATCAGTGGCATAGCTAAGGCATCAATCTGCTAACTGGGGTCAAAGAAGATTTGTAGCTCTCCCCCCCCCCCCAGACAAAATCAAATTAATTAAGTAAATCAATAAAAAGTGTGCCCCTGATAGGTTCGAGACACTGTGCTGGGGTGAAGAGAGATGGTTATTCTCCCCTTGCTAAACATAAGCGGGGCACCACTTGAAAAAATGCCTTTTACCCAGTTTGCAGGGGTAACTGTATTACGATACATGGAAATGAGAGCTGACTCATATTAACACCTTATTGGTTTCATGCTGTATCATGATAACATGTCATTGCAACATGTCAATAACATGATAATATGTCACTGGCTCTCAGAACAATCAGTCTCATAGGTTGGTTTTGAGTTAAAGAAATTCACTTTTTGTTCCATAAGGCAATTGTGTTTTCATTTTCTGCTTAATTGGCCATAATCTTTGATAGAATACAGATATTCCAATGCAGTTTATTAAATTGCATTCTGCATTAAATTACCTTTCCAATCATATATGATGGTATTATTCATAATACCAAGATTTTCACAATTTTGGTCACTAGTGTCAAGCTCAGCTTGTTGCCCCCCTAAAGCTTGATGCCCAGTGCAACTGCTACCCCCTGCACCTTCTTAGCTACGCCACTGATTGTCAGAGACTCTACTGTAGGAGGTACCCGATAACTCTATTAGGTCATTGAAGCCTAAGTTGTAATAAAAAATT
The DNA here is from genome assembly GCF_035046505.1 of Tiliqua scincoides. Lineage (NCBI taxonomy): Eukaryota > Metazoa > Chordata > Lepidosauria > Squamata > Scincidae > Tiliqua > Tiliqua scincoides. Next base: position 8,739,375 of record NC_089831.1, on the reverse strand, counting down.
ACAGAAAGCTGGAGCACATTTTTCATCCAATGTAACTTTGTAAATTCACAGCTCTTGGTTGTACCCACTGGTTGGTCTTCTAATCCCTGAGAGCCTTGTTGAAGCTTTGCAGCATTTTTGCAAAAAATTGTTGATGCCTTCGGAGGCAGCTTTTTGTTTAATGTCATTTCATTTTTTTAAATTTTGGCAGAATATTAGCAAGACGCATCCATCAAGTGGTGAGAAACAGTAACAAAGGCGAGCTGCAAATGAGTCAAAGTCTCTTACGGAGGAAACTAGATTCTATTTGAAGGTGGACTGACACCCCACCCTTCCCCTTCGCCAGCCTGTATCCAGTGGATGTAAGCAGGGCCAGTACTGGGAAGTTGGGCAGAGACCTAACAGCCCATGCCTGCCCACTTAGTATTTGTCTGACCCCTTTGCAAAGGCCGCAGTGGTGCAAGCTGGCCAACAGATGACATCAGAACATAAAATGATCCCTGCTGGATCAGGACAAAGGCCCATCTAGTTCAACTTCCTGTATCTCACAGTGGCCCACCAGATGCCTCATGGAGCATTCAGGAACCAGGCAGCAATGGAAGCTCCCTCATGCCACCATCTGTTAACACAGTGGCAACAGTGAAAGGGGGTCTCATTCATCTGCTTCCTGACTTCTGGTTAGCTTTCCCAGTGGTCTACCTAAAACTGGCCCAAGACCTCCTGGTGCTTGAAGTGGCATACCAAAAGCTGCCCCGTCTTCCCTGGTGCTATTCTTGGAAAAGGAAGAGGGGGGTGGAACAGAAGAAAAAGGATGAAGGAGTGGTGGGCTAGAACTTCTCTGCCACTCTAGCTCACCACTCTCTACTCCCTCATACTTCCACTCTGTTCCAATCCAGGGAGTAAGAGGGGGAGGAGTAGCAATGGAGGCAAATGGCAGACAAAGTGGGTGCCCCCTGCCAAGGTGCTTCTTGAGACTATCGCTTCAGTAAGCTTCATGGATGGGCTGGCCTTGTGAGCACCCATGGGAGGGTTACCAAGAGGCAGCAGACAGTCCTTTCCCTTAACGATTCCCAGGTGTCTTTGCTCCTGAGGCTGAGTTGGGGGACAGGACACTTGAGAATGGTAAAATGGCACTGGGCAAAGAAGTCACTTGTCTAGCACCATTGTTCACCCACATTTGTCTGGTAAGCACCATCATGGTCAGAGCACATGAGACGCAGTAGATGAGGAACAGCCACAGCATGTGAGGAACAGGAGTGAACCCTTGCTGCTTCAAGTCTGGGCCCCTGGATTGTACCCCACAAGTACCTGTGGAGCCATCTGGTTCTAGCCAGTCCTCCCCTTGCTCTTGCTGGGCCTTAACACAACCGTCTATAGCAGCCATTTTCAACCACTGTGCATTGGCACACTGGTGTGCCGCGAGTGGTCCACAGGTGTGCCACAGGAATTTGGGGGAAGGTCATTTGTTAATAGGACCAATAGGAGATGTGAGCCCCCACTGCCAGTGTGGTGTGCCTTGACAATTTTAGTGCCTTGTCAATGTGCCGTGAGATGAAAAAGGTTGAAAATCACTGGTTTATAGCATTGGTTCTCAAACGTTTAGCACTGGGACCCACTTATTTTTAGAATGAGAATCTGTCAGGACTCACTGGAAGTGATGTCATAACCGGAAGTGACATCATCAAGCAGGAACATTCTTAACAACCCTAGGCTGCAATCCTACCTATGCTTACCCAGGAGTAAGTACCATTTACTATATTGTTAAAAGCATGTACATAGTAGCCTGTTAAAAGTACAGATGTGTAACATTTCCCCAAATGCAGTCACATACCATGGTAGCATCAATATATTAAAAATAAAATATTGAAATGAATGGAGACCCACCTGAAATTGGCTCGCAACCCACCTAGTGGGTCCCGACCCACAGTTTGAGAAACACTGGTATACAGAATGGGGAGCAAAACTGTCTTAAAGAAACCACTTTGGCTCACAGGGGCTGGGTCAAAATAACTCTTACAGTTCAATAAGGGTGCATCACTGAACACAGCAAGCATTTCCCACATCACAGGCCCAAAGGGACTAAAAAGGTTCTCCTTGGATGCAGGTCTCTTGCTGTCTTGTGTGCTCCCTGGAGCATTTGGTGGGCCACTGTGAGATACAGGAAGCTGGACTAAATGGGCCTATGGCCTGATCCAGCGGGGCTGTTCTTAGGTTCTTACGTTCTTAATTTCTGATAACTTGTGGGAATGGGGAAAACAAATTAATCTTCCTGTCGTAACGGATGTCATCAAATTGGACACCACAAGAGAAAACAAAAAGAAAACAAAACTAGCATTGTGTTTTCTTAACCAAAGCCACCCAATTAAAGCATTAATGGCAAACCATGAGAACAGAGGACCGCAGAAGCCTGCAGTCACCCTTCAGGCGGCTGCGCCCTGCATGCGTGCGACGCTAAATAGAAGGCATCATTTAACGTCTGTCAATGAGCGACATGCTCCGCTGCAAACAGATCAGCCGAGATGAAACGGTGTTGAAGGCTGACATAACATTTACATTTGCGCCTGCCAAGACATTTGTCTCAAGCTGCAGCAGGAATGGTTGCTTTTGGATAACGTTGGACTAACATTTGCATGCAATGGCTGTGTCTTTGGCAGACTGGCTGAGCACCCATGCCAAGGAGCAACAGCTACTTGACCGAAGGAGCACTGGCAAAAGAGGGAGATGGGAGCCAACCCTCATGAGTGGATATCTCATGAGTGGGGGAACAGGATTCCTCTGCCTTCCTGGTCCTTCTCAGGATCCTTGAGTCCCTGCCTCAAAAAAAATCATGGTCTATTCTTAATTTATTTTAAAACATTCCTACCCTGCGCCTTTCCTGGCTGTAGGCCATCATGACTGTTATGGTAACATGAAGTCAAAAACAGAATAAAACATCAGTGAAGGCCAAAGCCATAAAATCAGAAGCAACATCAATGCTGCATCATCAACTCCACAACTGAACAACCAGACTACAAGCCATGGTACGAGCCATGATGTGTATGCGCAACCTCCTGATTTTAGAAATGGGTTATGTCAGAATGCCAGATGCAAGGGAGGGCACCAGGATGAGGTCTCTTGTTATCTGGTGTGCTCCCTGGGGCATTTGGTGGGCCGCTGTGAGATACAGGAAGCTGGACTAGATGGGCCTATGGCCTGATCTAGTGGGGCTGTTCTTATGTTCTTAACTACAATTCCCAGGAAGCTTTGCAGGTCTCTTGTTATCTGGTGTGCTCCCTGGGGCATTTGGTGGGCCACTGTGAGATACAGGAAGCTGGACTAGATGGGCCTATGGCCTGATCTAGTGGGGCTGTTCTTATGTTCTTAACTACAATTCCCAGGAAGCTTTGCAGGTCTCTTGTTATCTGGTGTGCTCCCTGGGGCATTTGGTGGGCCACTGTGAGATACAGGAAGCTGGACTAGATGGGCCTATGGCCTGATCCAGTGGGGCTGTTCTTATGTTCTTAACTACAATTCCCAGGAGGCCTTGCAGGTCTCTTGTTATCTGGTGTGCTCCCTGGGGCATTTGGTGGGCCGCTGTGAGATACAGGAAGCTGGACTAGATGGGCCTATGGCCTGATCCAGTGGGGCTGTTCTTATGTTCTTAACTACAATTCCCAGGAGGCCTTGCAGGTCTCTTGTTATCTGGTGTGCTCCCTGGGGCATTTGATGGGCCGCTGTGAGATACAGGAAGCTGGACTAGATGGGCCTATGGCCTGATCCAGTGGGGCTGTTCTTATGTTCTTAACTACAATTCCCAGGAGGCCTTGCAGGTCTCTTGTTATCTGGTGTGCTCCCTGGGGCATTTGGTGGGCCGCTGTGAGATACAGGAAGCTGGACTAGATGGGCCTATGGCCTGATCCAGTGGGGCTGTTCTTATGTTCTTATGTACTATGGCTCACCACCACCACTCCAGCCATCAAATGGAGTGCCTGATAAAAAAAAGCAACCTAGTGAGTACCTGCCAGGGCCAGCCCAGGGTTGAGGTCAACTGAGGCGATTGGGGGTACAATTCTATTGCAACCTTGGGCTGGCTCAAGGGACATGTTGCAAAAGTGCCATAAGGCACTTCTGCAACCCCACAGAGAGAAGGAAGGCCAGCGCCAAATTGGGCCCTGCTGTGCCGGCACAATGGTAAGTCTGTACTGGCTGAGTTAGGCCAGTGGGGGAGGGGGTTGTGAAGGGCAGGGGGAGGGCAGAATGGAGGCTTTCTGTGGCAAGGAGAGGGTAGGCGGTGGGCGGGCCCATTGGCAGCCCAGGACTGGGAGGGATGTGGAGCCAGGATCTGGCACTTGGGCTGGATCCTAACTTCACTCCTGGGCAACCCAGTGGAGCACCAGGCTGCTCAGATCTGCACCACCTCCTACACTCTTCCTCCTCTGCTCCACCCCTCTTTCTTTCCCAATCTAAGGAGTGGGAGGAGCAGAGGCTGACACATACAGGGTTGATAGCCGGTAAGGGAAGGTAGCATTTGGCAGTGAGGTCTTGAGTCAGCTCTGCTGCTTGCTGTACCCTCGAAGGTCTCCTGGAGCAAGGCGCAAGTGAATATTTGGAGCATTTGGGAAAGCATGTATTAGGAGGTGGTTCTTAAGGTACTCCATTCCCAAGCCATTTATGGTTTTAAATATTATAACCAGCACCTGGATCTGAGCCCAAAAACAAATTGACAACCAATGCAATTCTCGAATCAATGGGATGATGTGATCCCACCATACATCCCTGGGTAACAACCTGGTTGTCACACTTTGCACCAATTACAGTTTCCGAACAGTTTTCATGAGCCACCCCATGGACAATGCGTTCGGTACCAATGCGTTCAATACATCTATTAGGGTCTCACCATCACATTTGGTACCCATTGTAATTTCTAATGCTTCACAAAGGTTCCCCTGCAAAAAGGATTGGTGGTCTCAAACTGGGTACAATAATTCTTCATTGAGGATGGCCCAGAAGTGACAAAGTATAAAATAGCACTTTACTGGTCCTAAATAAAGCGTGCCGCTACTTTGGATTGTGGATTTGTCTTCTAATGGTCCATATATCACTGATAATCCCCAGTGTGCGATCAGGGGGGTTGGGAGAAGTGTCACTATGGGGGACTAGTGCAAGCCTTTGTCCTAGGATCACTCAGCAACCTGGCACCAACACTGGCATCCCATTCATTTCAGTGGAAGTTATGCCCCTTGTGTGCAAAACAGTTGAGAGCAGCTCATGACTGATCAAATAATCACACACCGTACTGGTTTCCGAAACCTCTCCCTCTCCTTTGTCTCCGGGCTCTCACTGCCAGAGTTCTATCACTTGCACTTTGATGACTTTTGTCACTTCATTTAATCCAGGATCTGGACTGTGTTTGTTCACCGTGTACGATTATTATCTCGTTTGTTCAATGCTTTGTTTCTCGTCAAATATTGCTGCTGCTTCACAGAGAAAGGAGCATGAAGGCAAATAGCTCGCCTCTCTTCCTTCACAATGTCATTAAGGCTCGTGTTGACTTTGGATGACAAGATACTGCATAAAGAGTAGGGAAGGTTTTTCCGGCCCCACCTGCAGTCTTGTTCCGTGAACAATGTAGTTGTTTAATCACAAAAAGCTATGTGGATTCTTTGCTTGGTGGAAAATGGAACTCCAGGCAATATGGGTGAAGGAGCTAGATTCAGGGCTGGGCAACCGAATGCTCATTTTGCACTTCAGATTCCAGTTGGACATCAAGAAGAAATTCTTAATAGTCAGTGAAGTTTAGCAGTGGAATAGATTGCCAAGGAAGTTGGTGGATTCTCGCGCACTGGAGATCTTCAAGACAGTGGTGTAGCTAATGATCATGTAGACTGGTGCCAAGCTCAAAATGATGCCCCAGAACAGGGGTCTCCAAAACCAGGGCCGGGGGCCAGATGTGGCCCACGGAGAGCCTCTATCCGGCCTGCGGCCAGTCTCAGATTCCCTGATAGTCTCTGGCCCAGTTGACCAAACACAACTGGAGTTGTGTTTGTGGGGTGGGGGAATGGGGGTTCATTTAAGTGTGTGCTTTATTTCTTGGGCTGTGTTGGTGCTTGGAGAAATCCTGGACATTTGAGCCCATTCATTCATTAATTCATTCATTCATCTAAGTTCCATCTCTAATGTATTTATTTATTTTTAATTTTTTTTTCCAGCCCTCAACACTGTGCCAGATATTTGATGCGGCCCTTTGGTTGAAAAGTTTAGAGACCCCTGCCCCAGAATGATGGGCCAAAATGTTGTCACAACTGGAAGTGAAAATCAAGGGAAAACTCCCCTCCTCCCCCAGGCAGCTCACCACCCACTTGCTCTGCCACCTCCTCCCAGTCAGTGGTATTGCTAAGGCATCTATCTTCTACCTGGGGTCAAAGAAGATTTTGTGGCACCCCCTCCACAGCAAAACCAAATTTTAATTAATTATGTAAATAAATAAAAAGTGTGCCCCTTATTGGTTAGAGACACTGTGCTGGGGTGAAAAGGACGATTATTCTCCCCCTGCTAAATATAAAAGGAGCACCACTTGAAAAAGTGCCTCTTTACCCAGTTAGTAGGTGTATTATGATAAATGGAAATGAGGGCTGATTCATATTACTATCTTATTCGTTCCCTGCTGTATCATAATAATATCTCATTCATTCTCAGAACAATCAGTCTCATAGGTCAGTTTTGAATTGAAGAAATTCACTTTTTGTTCCATAAGGCAGTTGTGTTTTCCTTTTCTGGTTAATTGGCCATAACTTTTGATAGAATACAGATATTCCAATGTGGTTTGTTTCATTGCATTCCACATTAAATTGCCCTTCCAATGATCTATAACAGGGGTGTCCAAAGTTTTTGGCAGGAGGGCCATATCATTTCTCTGACACTGTTTCAGGGGCCAGGGAAAGAAAGAATTAATTTACATTTGAAATTTGAATAAATTTACATAAGTTTACATACATGAATATATTAAAGATGAACTTATATGAAAGACTGAAGGTCCTGCAATAGCTCAGGGCCTATAAAAGGCCTTGCACAAAGCAAGGCTGGCCTTTCCTTTGCTGCCCCTACTGCATCACAGACATGAAACAGCAAGCAGTGGAGGAAGCCCTCAGCCCACAGCTCACAGGAGAGATCAAACAGTTGCCTTCACGCTGAGAGCAGTTGTGTCGGACCAGTGCGGGCGGCAATAAATCTCTGGAGGGCCAGAGGCTCATTGGAGACTGGGGGCTCCCTGAGGGCCGCATTGAGAGGCCTCGAGGGCCACATGTGGCCCCAGGGCCGGGGTTTGGGCACCCCTGATCTATAACATGATGGCATTATTCATACATACCAAGGTTCTCACAATTTTGGCCACTAGTGTCAAGCTCAGCTTATTGCCACTCTAAAGTTTGTTGCCCGGTGCAATTGCTATTCCCTGCACCCCCCTAGGCTATGCCACTGCTTCAAGCAGAGACTTGACAGGCAGGAGGTTGGACTAGACAACCTTCCAATTCTTTGATTCTATGACTATAGTGGCTTTACCCCATCTGGGACCCTCTAGTCCTGGCTGCTATTCAGACAAGCCTCAACACACCATGGCAGCATCATTACTATCATGACCCACCTGAAGTCAGTTTGTGACCCAACTCTAGTTCCTAGCCCACTTGTTGAAGACTGATTAACACATATCTGATATGTGTATTACATTGCAAACACCCCTTCGGAGTACGTAATGATTTCCTTCCATTAACTACTCAAGGAAATCATTATCCTCTGTGCAGGAGCTATTTGACAAACCGGATGCATTATAAAACACAGTCAAAACACGTGTGTGTCATCTGTAACAGTTTCAGAGGAAACATTACTATCATTGGAGCAAAATAAATGCTTTTCATAACATAGAGAGTCATTTTGGAAGGGAAAAAACAAACACTTGCTGCTGGGGGCCTTGGTGTATAGACTTCAGTTGTAGATTGTTAACACTTGCAGGGAACAACACTGTGTACAAGATGTACTATTGTCGAACCAGTGGAGTTCCTCTTGTACCACATTAAAGCCACCAGTGCCTCCTCTGTGACTAGAGCAGAGCCTGAGGGGCAGTCATGCACCCCTTCCTTGGTGTAGCACCAAGGCATATACCCCTCAGGTTCCACCCTAATTATGGCTATGCAAAGATAGAAATCTGAAGGCACCTTGTTGGAGCTAGGCAGGTCTGAATCCAGTCAGTGTTTGGATGAGATATCTGCACATACGCCACAGTGAGCTCCATGGAGGAAAGGCAGAAGAGAGATAAAGGTAGTACTTGAAGACAGAAGGCCTTTGCGCTACTTGATCAGATCAAGGAGCTCTTACTGCACTCCCATGTGTCTCTCACCTTCTCAGAAGGGCACACACTTATGAGAAAGAGGGAAGGACAGGGGTATAAAATGTCCAATATTTATCCACTGCTGAAAACTGAAATAAAAACTCATTCAGGACATTTTATCAAGCATAAATAAGACTTTATTTTTCCATCTCCTCTAGGTAAACATGTCAGTCAAAGCAAACCAGTTTAATCTAGATGGCGTGACATCAAAACCCCGCTGCATCCTTTGGGGTGTGTACATGTCCAGAGCACCAGCCAACAAAAAAAGGCCTCGCTGAACACAACTGGGGCGTTCTTCTGAATGCCTTAGCACTATGAAATGGCTTGTTTGCACAGGGACTAGGACCTGGGTAAGTGGATGTCAAAACCAGAGACATCAGCCTCCTGTGCGTGTTGTACAGCTTGTTGACGAACTCAGGACCACAGTAGGTAGGAAATGGTACAGCTCACGTCTTGGTCCCAAGCAAGTATATAAAAGAAGTTTCCAAGCTGCACTCCAGCACTGAAAAGGCTCTGCAGTTAATGCAGATCACCTTCTCCATGACCTCTGCAGTTAATGCAGATCACCATCACCAAGGTGGCCAATATCTTAATAAGCAACAAAGTTCATACAAGGAGGCAATTCCTTGGCTTGAATTGTTTGTGGCTGCTGTTGTGCTGCAGATACACAGTATGTGGTGTTTTACCCAGAACAAAGAGGACAAGACCACCCTCCAAGGTGCATACAGATACAAGGAAAATGACACAGGGGAGTGAAGTGGAGGTGGGGTCAACAGGGGACGGATATGCAATTGTCTCAGCTGCATGTGCTTTAAAATGTATCATAGTAGGGAAGGAGAATTGGTATCTGCACTGTGCCATGGCAGTGAAAACCCTTTACACCTGCACTGTAATCCCAGTATAAAATCATGCCCCTGAAATTCCATTAGCCTAGGGGGGAACTTGCTGCCTCCCCACTTTGCAATACATCATACATTGACAGCAAAATATCAGGCACTGAAATACTATTTTTCATTTTCGTTTTTTATGCCTGTCACTTCTTTAGCTAAGTTCTTCCCTTTCATAATTATGTGGAGTCGATCGGACCTGAGTACGGTGTTCCATGCCTTAATGACTTCAAGGCTGGATTACTGTAACATGCTAAATATGGGGCTGCCCATGAAGACAGTTCGGAAGCTGCAATCAGTGCAGAATGCTGCAGCTAGGGTGGTTACTGGAGCTTGGTGTTTTGACTCTGTTGGACAGCTGCTTCAGCGACTGCACTGGTTGCCCATTCATTTCTGGGCCCAATTCAGGGTGCTGGTATTGGCCTTTAAAGCCCTTCACAGTTTGGGTCCAGGTTATCTGAAGGACAGCCTTCTCCCATACATTCCAGTTTGCTCTCTTGGGTCATCCGAGGAGGCTCTTCGTCAAGTGCCGCCTTTATCTAAAATTAGAGGGAGGGCAGCACAAGGGCGAGCCTTCTCTGTAGTGGTGCCAGCAAGGGCTGAAAACCTTTTCATTCCATCTTGCATTTGAGTGATGTGCCACCGTCTATTCCTGTGTCCCTATAGCAGTGCTTTGATGACAAAGAGTGGCCCTCCTCCAATGTGTTGTTGCCCTTATGATTTTATTTCTTATTTATATATTGTATATTTTTAGTTCTTAAATTGTAAGCTACCTTGAGCATTTGCTCCAGCATTGGAAAGGTGGGATATAAATTGGTCAAATAAATAAATAAATAAATAAATAAATCCTTTCAGACAGCTGTGCTGTTTCTAGCTAGGAATAGAGGCTGACTAGAGTCAGTCTGTCTTGCTGAATCTGCTTGATTACAGGCGAGACAATGGGATGCTGTCACAGACCACACAAAGAGTACACATCTGCAGTTAACCCATTGTATCAGTGCAATTCTGACTCTTAATCAGGATTACATGAGCATACACCCAGTAACAACAAGCCAGAGACTTGGAATTAAACTAAACTTTATTAACATTAGCCAACTTTATTAACACCAGCAGCTGGAAAGGAAAACCTAACTCAACCCTCCAGTATGCAGGCAACCAGTTTGGGGGAATTGGCAGTAGCCATTTGCCTCCCCCATACCATTGTGGGTGTCACACCTTGACTCCAAGCTGCTCTCGGTGACAGACCAAGGGAGCTTATCCCTGCCAGTCCTGAAGGAAGGGTCAAGACAGCTTTACCAACATCCTAGCAATCAGGTGAGCAAGTTCCTCTCAGTGTGAGGCTGCCCTGCAGAGTTGCACCCAGACTGGCGTGGCTTTTGGATTCTCCAATGAATTGCAGGAAACTAAACAAAAAAGGTGAAATTATTCCGGCCTGGGACAGGGCACTAAATCTGGGACTCTTTGGAGGAAGGTATTAGAAATCTGTACATTTCATCTCTGAGCCTGAGTTGGAGAAGTTCCTTGACTTCTCTGTTGTTGCCCCTGCAGGTCTTCTCCGTACTCTGTTATCAAAATTGTAACCCCTTGGGATGAGTTTCATGCCACAATCATTTGGACTGGGTGACCTTGACTAGGAAATCCCCCCACCCACTTTACTCTGCTACATTGGAGGTTAGAATGAATTCAACAAGACTCAAATTTGTGAGTCTGGAAGTGTTGGCCACATCTTGCCCATTGTCTCACACCCAGGTGACCTCCTCAGCCCAGGGGGTGAGGGAGAGGCACAAGTGCCTTGCCGGGAAGTTCCGACTGCTTGAGGAATGGGACACAGGCAGGGATGGTGTTTGGTGAGCAGCGGCAGAGACCTTCCCAGTCCTGCAGGTGTGTCCTTCTCTGATGCCTGAATTCACAAACAGAAAAAGAAAGGATGAGTTGGGGCAGCAGGGGTGATGATATTGTAAGGTCACCTTTAAACTTCCAGAACCCTGAGCTCCGCAAGAGAAGCCTTGCACCAGGTGCAATATGCTCTTGTGATGCCTCTGGTGTAATGGTGCAAGAGTAAAGGGGGAGAGGAGGATGTAGAGAAAGGAGAAGGGATTTGTAACTGTCCTGGACTCACCTCCTGGGTTACTGACCTTAACTCCTTTTCTATAAGACAGGAGAAAAGACTGAATGGGGTGGGGAGCACTCAGTTCCTTCATATAATGACCAACAACCAACAAGGGTTACAAACAACTCCCCACTTTATTAACAATAATAAGACACCCCACATTCACAATCCATAGAAAGGCCATTTAAAAGAATACCAGAGAAGCATATTTCCATTCACAAGTTCCACACTACTTCATTCTCCTAACTAATGTGATACTCCTTCCTCCTTCTTCCCCTTTCTTTTATATTCCAACTAATCAGCTGACCACATCCCTCCCTTCAGTAATCCCAGCCTTACACCAGCTGGACAGAATAATTACAACTTCACAAACCCAGTCAAGATCTTAAAGGGGCCAGCAGATGACAGGATTCCAGGGGGAAGTGACCCTGGACACAGCAGAGAAAAGGAGAGGAGCTGGGGGAAGATGGGATAGCAGTGAGAACGGTTCTCGAGGTCTAGACCGTGGCAAGATGCCAGGAGTAGATAATGGTTCTTTGTCTCCAAGTGCACCTTGGTGTCCTTTCACCACCACAGCCAGGCCAACATCCTGGATCATCCATATCTTACTTTCCTCGCAGTCTCCATTCCAGGAAAGGTGGCATCGTCCTCACTTCCGTCACCTCCATCTTCTCCCTGTCTTCCTTTTGGTAGAGGAGTCTTTTTTCATGGGCCTGGGCTCAAGAGGAGAAAGAAAAGACACCTGTGAGGCCATCTTCCTCCAGTGTGCAGCAATTATCCTCCCAGGCACTGACTGGGATGCCAACTCTTTGGTCAGTCTTTCCTGGTGCAAAGACATCATTTTTGAAAGCAGGGGGGTGAGTCTGATGTCCTTCAAAGCAACCCCCCAATTGGAGAGGAGCATGAATTCTCTCTAACACCACTCAAATTTCTGAGCCCAGTGGTGTTGGCCACATCTTGCCCACTGTCTCACATCTACCACTAGGAGCACCAACGGCCTTACCTCTTTCTTCTCTCTCCACCCCGTTAAATTGATGAGGGACACTTTTGGCCTCTGACACAGGAGTATGACCAGAAAAAGAAAGGATGAGTTGGGGCAGCAGGGGTGATGATCGCTTTCCTCCCATGGCTTCACAGCTCCTGCTCCGGGTGCTCCTGCCCCTTCCAAAATATGATGGGCCAGCAAGCAGAGACCTTTTTGGTCATGGCAGCATCATAGTAAGATGCTCTCCAAAGGGAGGCCCACCCATCACTGATTCCCTTTTGGAGAGCATGGAAGACATAGTGGTTTGTGATGGCGTTTGAGGCACTCTCATATGATGATGTCTCCAGAACTATTCTGGTCTATTCTCATCTTTCTGATGCCGACTCTCACTTTCTAGATAATCTTAGAACCACATTTCAATAGTAAATGTCCCTTTCAGACTGTGGAAGAAACTGATTGGATAATTGTCTCTTGAAATGTCTGCAATAGTGTATTGAATTGTATAGCCAGCTAAGATACAGAAAGGGGGAGAAATTGTCAATTCTATTGAAAGGCAACATCCACCTCTTGAGGCTTGGCCTTTGGCTTCCTGCTCTGTAAGGTGTGTGAATTCCTAAGGTATTACATAAGAACATAAGAACAGCCCCACTGGATCAGGCCATAGGCCCATCTAGTCCAGCTTCCTGTATCTCACAGCGGTCCACCAAATGTCCCAGGGAGCACCACCAGATAACAAGAGACCTCATCCTGGTGCCCTCCCTTGCATCTGGCATTCTGACATAACCCATTTCTAAAATCAGGAGGTTGCGCATACACATCATGGCTTGTACCCCGTAATGGATTTTTCCTCCAGATACTTGTCCAATCCCCTTTTAAAGGCGTCCAGGCTAGACGCCATCACCACATCCTGTGGCAAGGAGTTCCACAGACAGACCACACGCTGAATAAAGAAATATTTTCTTTTCTCTGTTCTAACTCTCCCAACACTCAATTTTAGTGGATGTCCCCTGGTTCTGGAGTTATGTGAGAGTGTAAAGAGCATCTCTCTATCCACTCTGTCCATCCCCTGCATAATTTTGTATGTCTCAATCATGTCCCCCCTCAGGCATCTCTTTTCTAGGCTGAAGAGACCCAAAAGCCGTAGCCTTTCCTCATAAGGAAGGTGCCCCAGCCCCATAATCATCTTAGTCGCTCTCTTTTGCACCTTTTCCATTTCCACTATGTCTTTTTTGAGATGTGGCGACCAGAACTGGACACAATACTCCAGGTGTGGCCTTACCATAGATTTGTACAACGGCATTATAATATTAGCCGTTTTGTTCTCAATACCCTTCCTAATGATCCCAAGCATAGAATTGGCCTTCTTCACTGCTGGAAAGAATATTACCTGGAAAGAAGAGTGGGTCATTCATACATTTGGTAGCTGGGCCCCTTTTCTTGATCCGGCAGACTGCCGCCTCCTCTGTCTTCCCACAGCCTGTAATCAAAAGGATCAATACTTGGTCAGTTTACAGGAGAGTCAGCTCTGCCTTTCCTTGCAGTGAGCTTGAAAACTTAAACTGTACAAGTTTCCCCAGGCTCGTCCTCAGCTTCATAAGAATGTCAGGTGAGACCTGGCACTTCTCACTGAGAGATGGCACAGAATTCTTGCTTGCATTTGTTTGGCTCAGAGCTTGGCTTCTAGGGCAGCTGGAAAGTGGCCTTAAAAAGAAAGAATTTAACAGCAGAATCCTATGTAACAATGGAAGTCAGTTCCATTGTGCCTCACAGGAGCAGGGACTGTAAAAAGGGTGGCAATGCTGATTGACCGTTGTGCGTGTGCAGGCCAAAAACAGGTGGGGCCTTGGTATCCGTGGGGTATCACTTCTCAGACATCCTGTGGATACCAAAAATCACGGACAAGTTTCCCCGGGCCTTGGAATGCCTTATATGGAATAAAAACTTCACTTCTGCTTTCCTTAAGAAACCAGAAGTGGGTTTTTTTCACCTCCATGGGCCATTCTGAAGCCCTCTGGAGGCAACAGGAGCACAGCTCCTGTCCCCCTCTGAAGGTTCAGGTGGGGCCCTTTGGAGGTTCGTGGGCCCTGTCATCTCTATGCACCAAAGATTGCTCTTGGGTGAGATGACCTGGAGGGTGGGGGATTCACACAGGCCATTGTGGGGCAATTGCAGCCCTCCTTCAGCTTTCTCTCCATTCTGTGCTCTCTCCTTCACCAGCCTGCACTCCACCTATCCTAGTAGCAGACAGTCTTTGGAAGCATCCTCACTTCATATGCTGCTTCCACCCTTCTTTTTGGGGACACTGCTGACCCTCACAGCACAACCATATCAACAGACGGCCAGCAAAGCACCGAAGAAGTTTCCCAGATGAGCTCATTCCACAAAAGATTGGCTTGCAAGGCCCAGCACCATATCTTCTTGCTGTTGAATGGGGCTATGAAAATAAGCCCCTGGAGAGGAATGGTGCCTTCTGAGATATGCCAGCTGAAGCCATCAAATGGTAGAAACTGGTATTGCACCAAGAAGATGAAGGAACCCATGAAGGCTTGCTGGATCTTTTTGGCCTTCAGAGGTCCTGAGGAGGCCCCTGCAACTTGTTTGGAAAAGGAAACAGGACCATGTGTCAGTGTGAGAGGGCAAAATTTCATTTTATTAACAAAAAATAATTTCATTTCCTTTTTTGGTGTGAATTTTGTATTATATCGTGTTATTTTGCATTTACTATTGTCAGACACCTCTACCGATGGGTCTCCTTGGACCTTTGCCAGCCATTTTGCTGCCGTAAGTCTGGGGAGAG
The DNA here is from genome assembly GCF_035046505.1 of Tiliqua scincoides. NCBI lineage: Eukaryota > Metazoa > Chordata > Lepidosauria > Squamata > Scincidae > Tiliqua > Tiliqua scincoides. Next base: position 8,724,258 of record NC_089831.1, on the reverse strand, counting down.
CCAGGAAGCATTTCAGGTGCTACTGCCAGGATACACCCCTCCTCACCCTGATACTCCCCCTCCCCACCACAATGCACCCCTGCTGCTGCCTCTCCTGGCCTGGCACAGTCTGGGATCCCCAGTCCTGGGGGTCATCACCTTCAACCACTTTGCGGCCCCTCCTCAAAATGGCATGGCAGTTGTACCATCTTCTTTGCATCCCACCGTCGTCAGAGGCCTATAGGATTGTGCCATGAGACTTGTTGACAGAGGCCCAGAGTGCACAACAAGACCACAGAAAAAGGGCCTGTGATTCAGAAGGACAGAGGCCCCAAGAGCCTGTCTTCCCCTGGCCCAGGAGGGGCAGCAGAGCATGTGGGACTCCCAGCATGTGTCCAAATCTCGCCTGGGCCTTATGGGACTGGAAATTCTCTCAACTTGGCTCACCAGACAGTGGCCAGGCCTGGGATACTGAGCGAGGCTGAGGGGCCTCCTTGAGGCAAGGAAGGAAGGAAGGGTGCATTTGTATCTTTGCTAAATTATAATTGCTTTAAAAGTGCTCTAGGCTGGTGCAGAAAGCTGTTTTGTGTTTTTGTTATCACTAAAAAGTCAAACCTCTTCTTATGACTGATCTTTGGTCACTGTGGTCACGTCTAACTGTAGTTAGTGAAAACAGACCAGGAAGAACGGAAATTGGTGTGCTCGAACTAGCCACAGTGACAGTCACGCTAAGTTCGGTGCTCTGTGTGAAGAAGTCTGACACCCCTGGGTGGCCCCTCTTGTCTAGTGGGAGGCAGAAGGGCTGCGGCAGGGAACCCTTGAAGAGTCTCCTGCTTTGCTGGTAAAGCTGCAGAGTCTCCCCAACCTCAGCGGAGCTGCTTGCCTCTTCAGAAGCCTGGCCCCAAACGTCTCACCACCTTTGGGAACATTTGCTGGAACAGCTGGGGGGGAGAGGCAGGCACCCAATGCTCAGCCTCATGCTGTTCCTCAGAGCTCCCCTTCCTCGGCAGCCTCACTGTCTGAGCCCTCGTCCCCCTCGAGGCCAGACTCTGCCATCCATCCATGTCTTTCAGCTGGGGGGACCCATCCAGGTTATCCCCATGCCTGGATCTCTCTGACCCTAGAGCCAGGGCCACATCCCTTTGCACAGGGTGGAGCTTGGTGAACCGCTTGCCTGAAAGTCCCCAGGAGCAGGATGTGCTTCCAGCACGGGGCTGATGCTGTCACCATCATATGAACCCTGGTGGCCGAAGTGCCCCAAAGCAGGCAGGGAAAAGCCTCTGGCTGAGAAGCAGTTGGCTGTTCCTGACCTCTAGCTGGGCAGCCATGATGCTGGTCCTTCCTCCCCCCTTTATCCCCTGAGGGAGAAGATGTCAGCAAAGAAGCCATTTTGCCCCCCTGAGGTAAAAGATGTCAGGAAGGCAGCCATTTTGCCACCATGAGGTAAAAGATGTCAGGAAAGCAGCCATTTTGCCCCCCCGAGGGAGAAGATGTCAGGAAAGAAGCCATTTTGCCTCCCCCCCCCGAGGGAGAAGATGTCAGAAAAGAAGCCATTTTGCCCCCCCCCCCCCGAGGGAGAAGATGTCAGAAAAGAAGCCATTTTGCCCCCCTGAGGGAGAAGATGTCAGAAAAGAAGCCATTTTGCCCCCCTGAGGGAGAAGATGTCAGGAAAGAAGCCATTTTGCCCCCCTGAGGGAGAAGATGTCAGGAAAGAAGCCATTTTGCCTCCCCCCCCCCGAGGGAGAAGATGTCAGAAAAGAAGCCATTTTGCCCCCCTGAGGGAGAAGATGTCAGAAAAGAAGCCATTTTGCCCCCCTGAGGGAGAAGATGTCAGGAAAGAAGCCATTTTGCCCCCCTGAGGGAGAAGATGTCAGGAAAGAAGCCATTTTGCCCCCCTGAGGGAGAAGATGTCAGGAAAGAAGCCATTTTGCCCCCCTGAGGGAGAAGATGTCAGGGAAGAAGCCATTTTGCCCCCCTGAGGGAGAAGATGTCAGAAAAGAAGCCATTTTTCCCCCCTGAGGGAGAAGATGTCAGGAAAGCAGCCATTTTTCCCCCGAGGGAGAAGATGTCAGGAAAGCAGCCATTTTTCCCCCGAGGGAGAAGATGTCAGGAAAGCAGCCATTTTGCCCCCCTGAGGGAAAAGATGTCAGGAAAGCAGCCATTTTGCCCCCCTGAGGGAGAAGATGTCAGCAAAGCAGCCATTTTTACCCCTGAGGGAGAAGATGTTAGGAAAGAAGCCATTTTTGCCCTGTTACCTAATTACCTGTCTTGGACCCCTTCTTTCCTAAAAGCAACCTGTAACAGCCATCAAAGCAGGACATAGAAAGGGGGGTGCAGAATAAAGACAGGCCAAGTATGAACTTAGGGGAGATGCTCCAGACTTGCTGCCTTGCAAATTTTATTATTAAATGACCCTTTGCTGACAGCTAACAAAAACCGCAGACAATAGCATCATCATAGCTAAAAACAAAAATAGCAGGACATGTTCAACAGGCAGACCGATACCAGACTACTTCCCTTTAAGAAGGTGGGGGCAGGTGCATGAGGAGGGCAGTGAAGAAGGGCAGGGGAGCTAGGGCATGAGAAGGTCAGTGGAAGTTACCAGGGAAGGTTAACACCCTTTTTGGGGGACTTTGTTTTGAATGACAACTGAAATGTATAAAAGGAGGGTCCCACCCTTTTGACATTGCCTTTGAATTTGAGTGTGCAAGCTCTCAAAGGTCACGGACATGTCTTGTTGTTGAACAATAAAGAAACTTCAAAGCCTTCCACCTTTCAGTGTCTGCTCATTCGGCCTCAGTGGCACTGGACAAAATCCACACCTGTCTAACTGGCGCTGCCCTTCTGGGCAGGGGTACGACAGCCCCCCTGAGGGAGAAGATGTCAGGAAAGCAGCCATTTTTACCCCTGAGGGAGAAGATGTTAGGAAAGAAGCCATTTTGCCCCCCCCCCGAGGGAGAAGATGTCAGCAAAGCAGCCATTTTGCCCCCCTAAGGGAGAAGATGTCAGCAAAGCAGCTGTTTTGCCCCCCTAAGGGAGAAGATGTCAGGAAAGAAGCCATTTTGCCCCCCGCCCCCCCGAGGGAGAAGATGTCAGCAAAGCAGCTGTTTTGCCTCCCTAAGGGAGAAGATGTCAGGAAAGAAGCCATTTTTACCCCTGAGGTAAAAGATGTTAGGAAAGAAGCCATTTTGCCCCCCTGAGGATGATGTCAGCAAAGCAGCCATTTTGCCCCCCTAAGGGAGAAGATGTCAGCAAAGAAGCCATTTTGCCCCCCTGAGGGAGAAGATGTCTGGAAAGAAACCATTTTTACCCCTGAGTAAAAGATGTTAGGAAAGAAGCCATTTTTGCCCGCTGAGGTAAAAGATACCAGGAAAGAAGCCAAGGCCTGTCTGGGATAGGTGAAAAGACTTCCAACCAAGGGCCAATTAGATTAGCAGCAAATAATTCCTACCCAGCTCCTAATAACGGGCAACCAGCTGCTCTCAAATTGTACAAAGGATGAGCAGGTGATATACCTGTTAAATTTTCCATCAAGGACACTACCCCCTAAGGCAGGTAGCGACCCCACAGGGAACCCATATCTACCTCCAGCACTTCTAGGTTTTGCTGCTGCAGCTAGCAAGCACTCTATGTTGGCTGGCTCCTCTGTTGCCCCGTCCTCAGTGTCAGCTTCCTCAGCTTGTGACACAGATCTTCGATGTCTTCCAGGGCTCTTGGATCGCCAGGCTTCTGTTACTTCGGTGATGATACGTCCTTTGGGAAAAGGGAAGCAATAATTAATTGTTTGTTGGGCAAACCTCATTGTGATTCTTTTGAATTATCCATATTGCTGTGAATCCTGATGATGCGGTCAATGGCCTGACCTGACCAGTGGCCACAAAAAGTATTTCTTACTTACCTCTGATTGGCCTTCCGGTCACCTGCTTCACCACTGGCTTCAGCTTGCACTCCATCATTGCAGCTGCGTCACTGGCAATGGTGGGGGAATTGGGCTGTCAATATCAAGCCTCCTTGGACTAGCGTTCAGTGAAAACAGGCACTCAAAGCTCTTTCCATGTAGGATCAGAATTGCAGGACTGTTCCTTGATTCTGGTGGATCCTGCGTTGGCTCTTGTATCATTGCAAAGCTATTCTACAAAAATAGTCCTTTCAGTCTTTCTATGAATTGCTGTGCTCTCCCATGGGCAATAGAGCATAATACCAGTCAGTGGGGTGTGGTTATGGGGAAGAGGTTTACAGAGATTGATATCTGGGAGACTGTTAGATGGGTGGAGGAGTCTTGATGCTGCGTCTGCTGGTTCTCCCTCTTCCCTGCTTCAAAAACATAACGCTTTTGCAGTACGCTGAGGATTTCATCCATGGAAGTCCAACAATAGATCCACTGGGTGAGCTTTCCTGAGAACACTTCCCTACCCCATCCTAAGCACACTCCAGGACCACTTTGACTAGACTTGGAACTCTGAGCCAGGAAGAACTGGCAACTTCTCACCCCTACTGTTGAGATGTCTGTTGGAGCATCTGCAGCCATACCTTTTCCTTTTGGAAGAGCCTGGGTCCTTCAATAGTCCATGGGTCCCTGAAGTGTCAAGTCATGTCAAGTGGCTGCAATCCCTCTAAAGCACCCATTCTGCCTAACCATGACTAATGGATAGAGATTCTTTGTAACCTGTCTGTTTTGTTCCCATTCATCTATATTGAGCAACTGTGCTAAGAAATCTCAGATATCATTGCAACCTTGCTGAAAATGGAAAAGAGCAAGCAGTTCCTTACCTTGGCCTCATCCAGGGGTCGCTTCATTGACTGCCTCCGCCCTGCAGGCGTGTTCTTCTCTGATGCCTGAATTCACACACAGAAAGATAGGGAATGAGTTGGGGCAGCAGGGGGGCAAGGGAAAGGCACTAGTGCCTTGACGAGAAGTATTGTTGAACAGTTGCTACTCTTTCACCATCATAGTCAGGCCCACCTCCTGGAGCATCCATGGTCTGACCTTTTCCTTTCCTTGCAGTCTCCATTCTGGGAAAGTCAGAATTCTCCTCGCTTTTCTTTCTTTGAAACTGAGGGTTTGATGTCCTTCAAAACAACCACACTCTAGGCAGAGGTGGGACTGGCAGAATAAGTAGAGATGGTGCTGCAACATAACGTGTAAGCAGCCCATCCTGCTTTCCTTTGGAGCTAGTTGGGGCAGTGTTGGCAACATGCAGTGTGTTGCTGTCACTGCCCTGAATGTCTCCAATAGCAAAGGGGAGGGGCCGCTTACCATGCCATCCCCCTGGCTATGCTACTGGCTGCTTTTGAAAGCTTCTCAGGCAAAGGAATATTCTGCTACTAGATACAGAAACAAACTTTAATGTTGTGTTTTGCCTGCCTACTGCTGCACTCTGCTTTTTCTCCATTTTGTAATGATTTAAAATGGTTTTCTGTCATTCCTAAAGTTTAGATGAACCTGTGGAAGGAGGAGGAGGAGATGGGACCTTTGGGACAGAAAGATACACACTTTGACAGAGATCATCAGAGAGTGAGAAAAAATCCTAAAGGCAGATAAAATATTTATGTTGCAAAAATTCCAATGTTTAGCTCATGGTGGCCTGCATGCAATACAAGCAAATTCTCCACCCTCCCATTGGACTCATTTCTGACAGCTGTATGGAGTTGAGAAAGCACAGCAGCGCTAATCCAGGTTGCAGAGCACTTTACCAACACCCAGCAATCAGGAGAGGTGAGCAAGCTCCTCTCAATGCCAGGGTGACTTGCAGAGTTGCACCCAGACTGGCTTGGCATTTGGATTCTCCCATGAATGGCAGGAAACCGAAAACAAAGATGGTGAAATTCTCCTGGCCTGATTACAGAAAAGAGCTTTGAGGGCAGGTCACAAAAATCTGGGACTCTTTGGAGGAGGACATTAGAAATCTGCACATTACATCTCTGAGCCTGAGCTGGAGAAGTTCTTTGACATCTCTGTTGCTGTCCCTGCTGGTCTTCTCTGTACTCTGTTATCAAAATTGTAACCCCTTAGGATGCCACAATCTTTTGGACTGGGTGACCTTGGCTGGGAAATCTTCCCCCCGCCCACTTTACTCTGCTACATTGGAGGTTAGCATGAATTCAACAAGACTCAGATTTGTGAATCTGTAAGTGTTGGCCACATCTTGCCCACTGTCTCACACCCACCTCTTGGAGCACTGACAGCCTTACCTCTTTCTTCTCCCTCCACCCCTTTAAATCAATCAGAGGTATCCTTGGCCTCTGGGATATGAGTGTGACCAGGTCTTCTGCGCTCCTTAAACATTCAAAGAGCCATTTGGACCCGTTTTCTGGAGAAAAGAAAACCTTGGGAGCCACAAAACCCTTTTGACATCTAAAATGAAGATAACACTGCATATATAGTTTTTTTACCTTTATGATCTGCTGCAAGCTCCCCTTCCTGTGCTAACCAGACAATATACTTATTGTCAAGATAGATATATCTTGACTGAGGGCCCAATCCTATCTAACTTTCCAGCACTGATGCAGCCCAGACGTAAGGAAACAAATGTTCCCATACTTTGAGGAGGCCTCTGTGACTGACTCCCCACTACAAGATGCAGTGCATGCCCCATTAGAATGGCTGCACCGACACTGGAAAACTGGATAGGATTGGGCCTTGAGACGGCACTCTGAGGCACACACAGGGTGACCAGATGTCATAACAATAAAAGAGGACAAGTCACCCCAAAATGTAGGATATTGAAGAAAAATGTAGGACCACAAAAATAAAAGCTAAAAACACTCATCTATATTGATTATATATTGATAAATATATAGATTATATATTTATTATAAATTGTATTATTGATCTCATGTGCCTAATTTAAAATTACTTTTTATTGAATTTAAAACTATTACATATAATTTATTAATTACAAGAGGGGATGCGTTGCCTGCTCACAGGGAAAAGCAGGACATTTAAGTTCGTTTCCAGGACATGGGGCTAAAAAATAGGACTTGTCCTGGAAAAAGAGGACCTCTGGTCACCCTGGGCACACACTGGGACGGTGCATGCTAAGACGGCACCCTTGAATTTAGCACTCTTCATTTTCCCCACGTCAACCCCCATCTTTCTTGCTCCTGAAAGAGCACCCCTTTCTAAGGCTCCCACAGCCCCATCTCTGCCCTCCTGCTCCCCATGGCACCCCAGAAAAGCAAGGTAAAGATGGAGTTACACAGGCAGCCCTTCCACAGCCTCCCTCTTCCCCACCCACCCACCCTTGCAAAGTCAACACTCCCCCCCCCTCCCACTGCTCTACCTCACCTATTGCCCTACAAGACAAAAGTGAGGTCATCCCCATTGCCTCACTGTGCCAAGCCCCACCCCACAGCTGTGTGCACAGGAGATGCCCACAAGGGGACTGCAGGCGCCTTCTGCCCTCTCCTGGGAGCTGCCCCTGCTTCCCCCCACCCAGGCAGCCCTGCCTGGGCTCCCCCTCCTGCCTCTGCGCCCCCCACCAACCCCCCACTGGAAGCCCACCCGCCTGGCGCCCCCACCCCTTGCCAGCCACACTCAGGGTGGCAGGAAGCCAGGAGGGGAGCCTGGCTGCTGTCAGCCACACTCACCATATACAGGACATAGAGGGCGCACAGCGCATTACGGGAGCAGGGGAAGCCCCAGCACACCATCTTCCCAGGCAGGAGCGGCCAAGCCCCCCTTTCCCTCCCCCACAGCACAAAACAATCTCCCGCTCCCCCCAAGGGGAAAGCAGCAGCCGCCCATCCTGCCCCTTGAAATCCCAGCCTGCAGGAGCCAGAGCAGATGGCTGAAAGAGCCACATGCGGCTCTAAAAACACAGGTTGCCGATCCCAGGTCTAGACCGTGGCAAGATGCCAGGAGTAGATAATGGTTCTTTGTCTCCAAGTGCACCTTGGTGTCCTTTCACCACCATGTAGTATTTACATGCACAGGCACTGAGTTTTAAGATGTCTTTGCATATTTGGCATCAAGGACAGTCAGGCACGCCTGCGCAGTTGAGCACGCTCAACCAACCTTGAAAATATGTTGGGTCATTGAACTTTGTGTCTGTGAGCAGCAGAATGCTATGAAGGAGAATCTTATCTAGGAATGTGTTTGTGGTTAAGCTAGAACTAGCCAGTATGAATCTTAGCATCCTTGTGGAAATTTCCCTATTACGTAGCCTTATATCATGTGTTTAGAGACTTAATAAAAAGCTGGGTCAGGAGCTGAGAGACACTTCACTTCTCCCTTGATTTCATTCTTGCTCCTGCTTCCAGCACTTTCAACCTTTCTGAAACCTGTGTCTGTTGTCTAATTCTTGCCATGGCTTCTCTGCCACACCAAGCAGCTAACTCAGGCTGCTCCTCAAGTAGCACCAAAATGCTACACCACCACAGTCAGGCCAACATCCTGGAGCATCCGTGTCTTACTTTCTCCTTTCCTCGCAGTCTCCATTCCAGGAAAGGTGAAATCGTCCTCACTTCTGTCGCCTCCATCTTCTCCCTGTCTTCCTTTTGGCAGAGGAGCCTTTTTTCACGGGCCTGGGTTCAAGAGGAGAAAGAAAAGACACCTGTGAGGCCATCTTCCTCCAGTGTGCAGCAATTGTCCTCCCAGGCACTGATTGGGATGCCAACCCTTTCGTCGGCCTTTCCTGGTGGAAGACATCGTTTTTGAAACCAAGGGCCTGAATTTTAAAGTTGGCTTCCAGCACAGGAGTGTGACCAGATCTTTAGCACTCCTTTCAGTTGACATGTCCCTTTGAACCTGAGTTCAACAGAGGAATTGGAAGACACCGGAGAGGAGATCTGGCTTTAGTGTGCAGTCAGATCCCTCGCCATCAGTTGGGATGGCATTCCACTGGACTTCATTTTTTTTTTCCAACCAGAACATATTCCAGGACATGGAAGAGTAGAGCCTGACTTCCTTCAACTCACTCTTCAAAGCTACTCTAGTCCCATCCCCTACGTATGTGTCATGAGAACAATCAAATTCTGCTGCTACAGGTGGTGGCTGAGGTGTTGGTGATTGATGTACTGGCCAGCTAAATCTAACTTCTGCAACTGTCCATTCTGCTTCAACCCAGAAAGGCAGCATGTGTCCCAAAGGTGGGGAATGCACTTCTGCAGGAGGCTGTGGCCCAGACAATATGTATCTATAGGCACCCTGTTTATGGAGCTTTTGCACCAGCTTTACTGTCTTGGCTTCCAAAATCCTGTTCCAGGTCCTCCTGGCCTTATAATATGTATTGGGTGAGGAAGCCAGGCGGGGACATTTCAGCCATAGCCTTATTACTTATCCAAAAAGTAAACCCCTGCCAGAAGGGCACCCAGGAGAACATAGAACTCAGATCAATTGGCAGGGAGTTCCATTGTATCAGCGCTGCCACGGAGAAGGCCCTTCCCTGTGTTGCTAAAATTCTAGCCTTAGCCATAGATGGAAACTGGCTGAGACCATGACATATAACCTTAGGGAATGATCTGATTTCTATGGGTGAAGTTGGTTACTCGGTCACCATGAACACCTTGTGCCCAGAACCGGATCTACAGCTGATGCAGCCATCAGAATTGCAGTCTGACAGATTTAAATTCCCAAGTTCATGAGACCACATGGGCTGCCATGTTCTGCAATCTTTGCAGTAACTGGACAGTCTGGAAAGGCAGCCCCACATACAGCACAGTGCAGAAGTTATGTCTTGATGTCACCAAGGCATGGAACACCATGGTGGGTCCGACAGACTCACAGTTGCTCAACTGAGATTACCCAGTATGCAAGGACCAGGGTGATGAACAACACCTAATATTAGCCAGGACAGAAACCACCACAATGTGGTACTCCCAACTCCCAAACTAGCCAGAAGGACACCATGCTTGATGGTGTCAAAAGATGCTGAGAGATCCAGTGTGACCAACAGAGAGACACTCCCACTGTCCCATCTGGGTGCAGTTCATCTACAGGAGAACAAAAGAATCCAAGATAATAGGATCAACAAAATGCCTCATGGACACTGACAGACACTGTCAAGCTCATGACATCACACATGATGCCAATGATGATGTTCACCTGGAGCCCGACATGAGTGACGAAGAGGTGCATGTCCTTAATTCCATTTGGACAACACCTTGCAAGAGAACCGGGGTTTCCAAGTGTGCCTCCTATGGGCAAACTCACATGACTGAGAACCGATCATTTCCTATGTGAAATGGGAACTACCATCAAATAGAACACTGATGTGTCCAGATGTGGTGAAGCCAAGAGGAAAGTCCCTCCATGAAGAGTGATGACCCTGGCTGCCTTTAGTCAAACCTACACAGCCCACCATTATCTTTACCTCTCTGACGTCCACATCCACCTGCAAGGTTCAATGTCTTTGCTCTCTATAAAAATTACCTACTGCAATCTATCAAAATGGGGGGCTTTTCACAGCATGTTTTCCCCACATACCAATTGTTGTCACATGTTATTTGAGCATTAAAGGTGCTACAGACCCCAATTGCTCTCGTATTGTTGAACTGTTGGCGATGTCTCAGTGGAGACAGGTTTCCTGTGAGGAAGACACAGATTAGGATGCCATTCCTTACTTCTTCCTCTTCACGCAGCAGTGAAATCAGCTGTAGGTTAGGACTCTGAGTTTTCACAGGGACCTGGGAAATAGAAGACATCTGTGAGATGACACACTTCTCTTTGGAGGTACATGACCCTTTTGTCTCTGCATCAAAGATGGCTCTTGGATGGGATGACTTGGAATGTGGGGGAGTCACAGATCCTTGCCTTGTACACATGCCCCCATCTTGTGACTCAAAGAATGGGATTCAGGATCATCAAGTCCAACAGGAGCCAATGCAGGCAAGCTGTAAGTCCAGCATCCCTGTTAGTACAGCCCAGATTGAGATGCAGAATATCAGCCAACACCACATTCTTCTAATAAATACTGAAATAAAGAAGACAGAATATTAGCGCTATACACAAGATAGCATTGCAAAGTCATAATCTATGTCTGCAAATCTGTGCCAGTTAGTTTAGTTGCTTTGAGCCTGCCACCTACCCTGGATTTATTAATCTCCTTGCCCCCAGAGCTCTTAGGCTGAACCAGAGGGCAGTTGCAGCCCTCCTCCAACTTTCTGTCTGTTTTGTGATCTCTCCTTTGCCGCATGCACTGCACGTGTTCTAGTAGCAGACAGTCTACATCTCAGAAGCATCCTCAACTCAGATGCTGATTCCACCTCCTTCTTTTTGGGGACATTGCTGACCCTCACACCACAGCTGCACTGACCAATGTAGCCTGGGATACTGAGTGATGCACAGGAAGGAAGGAAGGAAGGGTTGTATTTTATACAGTATATTATAATCATATTAGAATCAGCAAGACAAATTCTATGATGACCTGGCCACCACTGTCAAGAAAATCCCTGTAAAAGAGCCATTGTTCATCCTCGACGATTTCAATGCTAGAGTTGGTGCTGATAACAGTTCATGGCCCACTTGCTTAGGTCAGTTTGGCACTGGGAGGATGAACGAAAATGGCCAATGCCTGCTAGAGTTTTGCTGTCATCACGGTCTCTGTGTCAGCAACATGTTCTTCAACACAAAGCCCCAACATAGAGTCTCTTGGAGACATCCAAGATCAAAGCACTGGCACCAGCTCGACCTGATCCTCACCAGACGCTCCAGCCTTCCCAGCATCAAGATCACACGCAGTTATCATGGTGCTGCCTGCGACACTGACCACTCCCTGGTGTGCAGCAGAGTGAAACTGCGAACAAAGCGACTGTATCACACGAAAAAGGAAGGAAGACCTCGCATTGATACCAGCAAGACCCGGGATCAGAGAAAAGTGGAGGAATTTGCACAAGCGCTTGAGGAATCTCTTCCAGGCCCGGCCGACGCAAATGCATCCAACAGATGGGAACATTTCAAGAATACTGTTTACAACACCGCCTTGTCCATATTCGGCAAGAAGACCAACAAGGCGGCAGACTGGTTTGAAAGAGAGAACCTTCTTTCAATTTGTAAAAATCCCTGCGTGGATTTAATAAGCCTGCCTGTGTAAACCGCCTTGAATAAAGTCTTGAATAAAGACCAAGAAAGGCGGTATATAAATACTGTATATTATTATTATTATTATTGAAGCCCACTCTGAGGAGTTGACACCAGTCATTGAGGAAAAGAGGAGAGCTCAAGCAGCATACAAGGCCTGTCCCAGTGAGTGCAACCTGCAGGTCCTCCGAACTGCTCGCAGCAAAGTCCAACAGACTGCCAGGAGATGTGCTAACGACTACTGGCTCCAGCTCTGTTCCAAGATACAGATAGCAGCTGACACGGGCAACATCAAGGGGATGTATGACGGTATCAAGCAGGCCCTAGGTCCAACACAGAGGAAAATTGCCCCTCTGAAGTCTGCCACAGGCGAGGTCATCCAGGATCGGGCGCAGCAGATGCAACGCTGGGTGCAGCACTACTCTGAGCTATATTCCAGAGAAAATGTAGTCACCGAAGAAGCACTGAACAACATTGAGTGCCTGCCTGTGCTGGAAGAGCTTGACAGTGAACCAACCCTAGAAGAACTTCACGTGGCCCTGGACTCCCTTGCCTTTGGCAAGGCACCTGGAAAAGACAGCATCCCTGCTGAAGTCCTAAAATGCTGCAAAGAGATCATCACCACTGAGCTGCATGAAATCCTCTGTCTCTGCTGGAGAGAAGGTGGAGTACCTCAAGACATGAGGGATGCAAACATCATCACACTGTACAAGAACAAAGGTGACAGGGGTGACTGCAACAACTACCACGGCATCTCTCTCCTTAGCGTTGTAGGAAAGCTGTTTGCCCGAGTTGCACTAAAGAGGCTCCAGGTACTTGCAGAGAGCGTCTATCCAGAATCGCAGTGTGGATTCCGAGCCAACAGGTCCACCACTGATATGGTATTCTCCCTTAGACAACTGCAGGAGAAATGCAGGGAACAACGACAGCCACTCTTTATGGCCTTCATAGATCTCACAAAGGCTTTTGACCTGGTCAGCAGAGACGGCCTCTTCAAGATTCTCCCCAAGATCGGATGTCCACCCAGGCTCCTCAGCATCATCAGATCTTTCCACAAGGACATGAAGGGCACTGTTGTCTTCGATGGCTCCACATCAGACCCTTTTGACATCCAAAGCGGAGTAAAGCAGGGCTGTGTTCTTGCGCCAACCTTGTTTGGGATTTTCTTCGCTGTCCTGCTGAAGCAGGCCTTTGGAACTGCAACAGAAGGCATCTATCTCTGGACCAGATCAGACGGAAAGCTCTTCAACCTCTCCAGACTGAGAGCAAAATCCAAAGTCCAGCTGAAATGTCTGCGTGACTTCCTCTTTGCTGACGATGCAGCTGTCACTACCCACTCTGCCAAAGATCTCCAGCAGCTCATGGATCGTTTTAGCAAGGCCTGCCAAGATTTTGGACTGACAATCAGCCTGAAGAAAACACAGGTCATGGTTCAGGATGTGGACTCACCTCCCTGCATTACAATCTCTGAGCATGAACTGGAGGTTGTCCATGACTTTGTGTACCTTGGCTCAACGACCTCCGACACTCTTTCTCTCGATACCGAGCTAAACAAGCGCATCGGTAAAGCAGCTACCACGTTTTCCAGACTCACAAAGAGAGTCTGGTCCAACAAGAAGCTGACGGAACATACCAAGATCCAGGTCTACAGAGCTTGCGTCCTGAGTACACTTCTGTACTGCAGCGAGTCATGGACTCTTCACTCACAACAGGAGAGGAAACTGAGCGCTTTCCACATGCGCTGCCTCTGACACAACCTCGGCATCACCTGGCAGGACAAAGTTCCAAACAACACAGTCCTGGAACGTGCTGGAATCCCTAGTATGTATTCACTGCTGAAACAGAGACACCTGCGTTGGCTCGGTCATGTCGTGAGAATGGATGATGGCTGGATCCCAAAGGATCTCCTCTATGGAGAACTCGTGCAAGGAAAGCACCCTACAGGTAGACCACAGCTGCGATACAAGGACATCTGCAAGAGGGATCTGAAGGCCTTAGGAGTGGACCTCAACAAGTGGGAAACCCTGGCGTCTGAGCGGCCCCCTTGGAGGCAGGCTGTGCAGCATGGCCTTTCCCAGTTTGAAGAGACACTTTGCCAACAGTCTGAGGCTAAGAGGCAAAAATAAGGCCCATAGCCAGGGAGACAGACCAGGGACAGACTGCACTTGGTCCCGGTGTGGAAGGGATTGTCACTCCCGGATTGGCCTTTTCAGCCACACTAGACGCTGTGCCAGAACCACCTTTCAGAGCGCGATACCATAGTCTTTCGAGACTGAAGGTTGCCAATACATAATCATAAATTCTAATTGCTTTAAAAGTGTATAAAGAAGTTGTTTGCAGTGACTCAAGATTCCCACTTCCCCACTGAGGTTAGGTGCTCCGTGCCTTTTGGCCCCTAGTCAGGATTGGTTCAAAAGCTGCTTTCTAAGTCTCAGAGAGGTTATTGGAGGACCTAGGGGAAAAGCTACTCATTTCTCCCCAAGCCTATCAGTGACACCAGCAGGGGAGGGACAACTCCCACCCTTCCTGTCAGAGCTGGCCCAAGACCACTTGAGACTTGAGGGGATTTTCCAAATGCAACCCCCCTTACCAAATGATGCACCAGTCTCTGCTCTTCCCACTCTCCTGCAATACTCCCCTCCACATTTCCTCCTTTGTGTTCCCCTCTCCCTTTTCCAGTCCAGGGAGTGAAAGGAGGCTCAGTGAAGGCAAGCAGATGGAGAGAAATGGATGCCCCCACAACCCTTTACTGCCTAATGGATGAACTGATCTTGAGAAAAGGTTCTATGACCTGGGTTTCCTGATGGGTTAGGCTTGGAATGGCTTGCACCCATTGTCTACACTAGCAGTCTGCAATCTTTCCTCAAGGTGGAGATGCAGTGATTTTTGCTTATAGCCAAGGCCAGTCTATTTGTGAGATCCTCTGAAGGCAGTAACTTCAGGTAGTTGATTGGTCAGAAGTGCCCACTACTCATTTTTTAAATTATATTTCTATACCAGCCTTCCTCCAAGGAATGTTCTCACCACTCCCTGTCCTCACCCCACCCCACTATTCACAGGAAACATTCTAATTAATAATCGCTTTACCTACTTTTCTGCTCATTAGGTAACAATTTTTGATATTTTTTTGATATGCAGTATGTTATTTTTGATATAATTGTAATGTTTTTACCATGTCTGAATAAAAATACCTTTAAATATTAATTCAATTTCCATTTAAAAATGTGTCCATAATAAAACAGAGATAATGCATGTTTAATTCTTGAGCAATTCTTGGGGCAGGTGGGGAAAAATGAATAATGAGAGGTAATTGTGTCTAGATAAGAAAGTTTCAGAAAAGGCATTGAAATGTTTTTTGTATCTATTTGCATGAATGACAATCAAAGCTGGTCTGAAGATCAAATCTTCCTGCCTGACACAGGACAGACATGATGAAACCTCCCTGCTGGCAGATTGTACTGGTACAGGAAAGAGACATCAGTCCATGAGGCCAACTGAAGCAGTCACTGAGAGGTAGATTAGGCAGAGTGACAGTGATTGGCAGGGATTGGTAAATCCAGTGTGGCTTGACTTAAGTCGAGTCACAAATCTCTGTCCCCCGCGACTCAACTTGAAAATGAGTGCTAATGGGCAAACTTTCCAAGTTGCCCATAGCAGTTTCACAACTTGAAAAGACTTGAGTCACTTATCTTTCCCCTTTAAGAAGCCAGCTGTGGCTCCATGGAAAAAAAAAACAGGGCTGCTGCCAGGCTGTGTGTGTGTTTTGGAGTTCTCTTTAAACACTCCCCTGCTGTCCCTGCCCATCCCATCTGTGAGGAAGCAGCGCAACTGTGATGAAAGCCACCCCCCTTCACATCACAGGTGGACCTACAGGGAGGGAAGGAGGGAGGATGCATCCCAGTTCGGTAAGGCAGGAGGGGACGAAGGGGCAGTACAAGTGATCAGGATGGATGATGTCCCCATCCCATCTGTAAACAAGGTGGGAGGGCATAGAACAGACTGCTTGAGAGAGGGGACAGAAATGGTAAGAAGTAGGAGAGTCACATGCAGCAGCTGGGAGGCTTACCAGTATGACCCAGTCCTTTTCAGCTCCACTCAGAAGTAGTCCCATTTGTGCTGGTTATTCAATGAGGCTTCCTTCTCCCAAGTAACAACAGAGATCACAAGAGCCATGCAGTTGGAAAGCGTGATCACTACAAACCACCTCCCCCCTGGCTTCCCCATACCCTTTCTCTCCTTCTTTGGTTCTCCAGCCAATTCTAAGGCAAGAACCTCCTGCCCTCCCTCATCGAAAGAAACAAATCAGACCATTACTTCAGAGATGGACAAGAAAGCCCACTCCTGCATTCCCCCTTCCTGCTTGATGCAAAAGCAAAACATTAACCCTTCTCTGCCTCCTGGCTGGAATTTCCTGCTGCTCTCCTGTTCTGAATGAGAGACCCATGAGGTTCTTCATGCTGCAGAAAAAGCAAGACAGACTCAAGTCTGCACATGTGGGGACCAAGTGCTAAGTCAGTGACCTCAGACTTGAGTCAATATCAGAGTCATCAATGCAGGTGACTCGAATCTGCACAAGTCAGCAAAAAACATGCATTTTAGTGACTTGGACTCGAGTCACTTGACTCAAACTCCCATTGCCCAAGATCACCCAGGAAGCTTCATAACTGAGCAGTGATCTGAAACTGGATCATCTTCTAGGTACAAGTCCAACTCCTGAACCACTACACCATCCTGGGTCTCCATTTGGTTGTTGCCCTCCCCCACCACTACCTGGCTTCAAAAAGTACAAGGAAAATGGCATGGAAGAGAAAGCATGGAGGAGAAAAGTGGTGGCTTGAGTGTCCATTCCCCTCTTTCTCTTATAATTCAGGATGCAGAAGGAAGAGGAGGAGGGGCAGGTAGGGAGAGGGAGGTGAGGCAGTTTTCCCCCTCCCCCATTCCCTGAGACAGCTCCCCAAGATGACCTCATGGACAGGATGGCCCTGTTGAACCACTAACCTGATCCAGTAAGACCAGTAGCTCCCAAACTGTGAGCCATGGCTCTCTAGGGAGCACTGAAACCAACCAGGAGAGCTATGGTTTCCTCACAAAAAACTCACTGCCCTATACAATTTATAGGATTACAGCCCTAATCGGGAGCAGTAGTCAATGGCCCAGTAGGTCAAGGGAGCTGCCAGATGAAAAAGTTTGGGAACCACTGCACTAAGATAGTCAGTGCAGATAGTCAGATATGCATTCTGCTTTCCTAAAGTTTATTTTTAATCAGGATAGAATTCTATCAGGCATGCATACATGTACACACGAAGAGAGAGAGAGAGTCCTCTAGCTTGAAACATATACTCCTTTCTTCTAGTCTCTTTAAGCTACAGCTTACATCTAGTCTTTCCACATACAAATCTGTATCAACAGGAGATCTTTAAATGCAGCATCTCCACTGTGTACTTTCTGAAGAGCTACAAAAACAGCATGACCAACCAAAATCAAAAGCCTAAGGATTAAAGACAAACTTGCAATTGAAAGGTATGTGGCTCATAGCAGATGCTTTCATGCTGTATTTCAACTTTTTTCTTTGGAAGGGGCATACAGTCACTAGAATCAAGCAATAAAGCTCTTCTCGGACTGTATACACAGGTAAGGGAAAAGAGGTTGCATGCTCCCTCTTCCTCCCCCCACCCCAAAAATAAATCTCAATGTACACAGAAAACTAGCATAACAGGGAAAGGTTTATTTTTGGTTTAGTTTTGACAATCAGTGAAATCAAAGTGAATTTCAGGTGAGCAGGGCAAACATAAAAATAAGATCTGTTTTTTTTGCCCCCCTTCTTCTTTTTAAGAATAGAGTAAACACTGAGACATTTTCAAATGATCCCTGCATTTTAAAAGGAAGAACAGAGCAGAAGAGGAAGTACAAAGGAGAAGCGAGAGATGGGGTAGAGCATCTCTAACAGTAATAAAGATGTATGATATACCACAGTGTTGGTGTTGCAGAGTAGCTAAGAAACCGTGCTGCAAAACAAGGGCTTCCCCAGTTTGAAACTCCCCTCCATCATGAATTTATTAAAGTAGCCTTAGGCAAGCCACTCCCCCTCAGTCTCAGCCTTTCCTGTCTGCAATATGGGCATAAATAATGCTTATTGACCTTATTGCAGTGGTTCCCACTGTGGGTCAGGAGCCACTGGTGACTCCTGACCTGATTTTTGGTGGGTCGCTCAAGAGTGATGGAAAGATCAGATAACTAATTCCATCAAGCCCTGCGGCTATTCAAAAATTTATACTGTAGCTGCTAATTACCCTGCAAGGAGCTGAGCTTCTGCAGTTTGCAAGCACATGTAAATATAGGAAGATAAGATGAGGGTCTTTTGGGGGGTTATTATTACTTATAAATAATTTAAAAATCATTTCTTTCTTTATTGTCTTTTTTTTAAAGTTTGGTAAACCTAGGTAGGTCCTGATAAGAGTGTCATTTTAAAAAGTGGGTCCCGGTGCTAAAAAGTTTGGGAACCACTGCCTTATTGTAGTGAAGTGCTTTGCACAATCAGAAAATACCATACAAACTTTACATACAATACTATACTGTACTACTAAATACTATACAAAAATTAAGAATGATGGGTTAATGGGTTCTCTGAAAGTTTCTTTGAGTAATTCTTTTAGTACTTAAAGAACCACAGGACTCACATAGTTTATATAGTTTTATCATTTTAAAGACCCCATCACGGCTAGCTAATTTTGAGACCAACATACATTTTGAAGCGAGCAGAAGGCAATACTGCAAAACTTAGGCAGTCTTTGTTTATTCTGCATAGTTGGCATCAACTTTCTTTTCAAGCAAATTCTTGACCACAGATCTTCATAAACTAAAAAAAAAATAGTGATTGTACCCTGCCACCTTCTGGCAAAGAACAAACATTCTGAACACCAAAGAAACCATTGTAGATGTTATGTGCATTTTGTATTTGAACTCTGGAAAATTAGAATTCTAGGTAAATTCTGTGCAGAGTTCCTTCAGCATGGCCAGCTCCCATTGCACCCAAGATTAGGAGCAAGGCCCTCTCAGTGTTATCCCATCCACAAGCCTACCCGAAGCAGCAGGAATTTGGCAGAGGGGCCCACCTTCCTTCAGCCCCTCCACTGTTCCTCTTCTCTGGGTTTAAGAGAAAGAGGAAAACGGAGCAGAAAAAGGTAGACTGGCACAGGAGCAGCCTGCCTTTTGCAGTGGTGGGCTCTCTTCAGAGGTTTTCATGAAGCGGTGGGATAGCCATGTGTCAGGGACACAGCAGCAGCAGCAGCAGCTGCCTGTACCGAGCAGGGGATTGGACCTAGATTTGGAAGGTACCTTCCAAGTCATTGATGATGACGAGTGCATTGTGGGGTACAATTCAAAACACTTGAAACGAAACCTTCATGCAAGCCTGCCCAAACCATGGGGAGGCCACTTCACTATGTTCTACGCAACATGAGAAGTACAGTTGTTAGCAATCACAACCGAGAAGGCCTTCCCCCTTGTTCCTAAGAGGTGCAAGTCCCTACTCCAGGAAAACCATCCTGCACTGTCTCTGCTGCTGTAGTTTGTTTCCTTGGTCTCCATTGAGGCTCTGGTCTAATAATGCCATTTTTTAAAAACTTCTTCAGATACTGCTTTTAATCAGGACCCTCTGCTATTTTTCTTGTGCATGCTTTGTTTCAAATTAGGAGGTTTCTATCTTTTATAACCTTTCCTTTTTCTTTTCAAGTGATAAGACTAAAGCAGGATGCACATCCTTATGAAAAATGCCTTAGAGTGCAATCCTAGTGCTCTTTGGGCTGGTGCAAGTCCCTTGCGCTGGCCCAGTACTGTTGCAAATGTGCCATAACGCACATATGTGATAACTTGTGAGTTGGGGAGGCCAGTGCAAGGATGTGCACTGGCCTCCCCACACCAGAGCAAGTCCTGGGACCGGTAAGTTCATGCCAGCCTTTCCAGGCCAGCACAGGGGTCTGCGGGTGGGCAAAAGGTGGGAGGGAGGTGTTTCACGGAAGGGAGGTGGGCAGTTGGTGTGCAGGGGGTGGGACCAGAACCCAGCCCTTTTGCCGGATTCTAACCCTGTTCCTGGGCAACCTGGGGTAGCTTCAGGCTGCTTGGATCTGAGCCACCTCTTGAGGTAGTGCAGATTCAAGTAGCCCCATTGGGGCTGTTGCAGCTTTACCTTGCAATTCCCCTTGCCCCAGTCTGAGCCGCTTTTGGCCCCAAACGTGCATTGGATATGGGGCAGGCCTGCCAGCCTCCCTGTACCAATGCAAGTTAGGCTTGGGCTGCCCATGTTGTTGCTGTGTTACTTTCACCAGCATCATGGGAGCCTTCTGAAAGTCATGGCTCTCCTAAAGGCAAGGTGTTCCTCCCTGATGAGGCAGGCAATCTATGGGAACTGTGGTTGCCTTGGCAAGCATGCATAATGCTTGCTTGTTTCATTTATTCTGCATGAAGGAAAGAACTAGACCAAATGCTTTATTGTCATGACGTACACCACTTTAACTTCAGGAAAATCATAAGAGTTGGAAGGTGCCCACTAGGTCATACAGTCCAACCCTCTGCCTGTAGCAAGAAATCCTGCTAGAGCTTTTAACTTTTTAGGACCCACTTTTTTAAAATGACATTTTATGGGGACCCACCTGGCTTTACAAGATAAAAAATAAAGTTTCACTTTACCAGCTGCTCAAGACTGTTTTTATCCTTTTATGGTGGAGGTGATGGGGACTGTCTTCTGATATATTTGTTGAGCTTCACATTCATCAGATCAGGACCATTCTGCTGGCCTTGCATTGCCCCTTTGCCTGGCCTTTGACAGATGCTGAAGCATGTTTGCTTACTTGTGCATAAATGTGCAGGTGCTGCTGTTTTGGTTTCCACAGGGCTCAATACATTTTCTGTGTCAGCTATCAGCTTGTCAGTTTCGTGACCTGTCAAAAATTGGGTTGTGACCCACTGGTGGGTCCCAACCCACAGTTTGGGAACCACTGACCTACAGCATCTCCAGCCTCCACTTGAAGATCTTCAGAGAGGGCGAATCCACCAGCTCACTTGGCTATCTATTCTGCTGTCCTGATGCCCAACGGGAATCTCTTTTCTTGCAGTTTGTACCTCAAAGTGGTATATAAAAATCTTCTAAATAAATAAAATGTTACGGTACGTGAGCTATGGAACCAGGGTCAGCCCATTCAGGAGGCCGATGAAGGAGGTCACCGCAGGAAGTAGACTGATATGGGGGACAGGCACCTCACCAAGCCCACCTGCCTCCCTCAGCACCTGGAATGAAATTAGGGAAATTGAGAGAAAGAGGAAGTGTGGAGGAGAGAGGTGGAGTTGCTGGGAGGCTTTGCACAACCCCATATGTAGTTTGCTCCTTCTGTGTAATGTAGTGCACAGAGAGACCTGATCTGGAATGGGACACCTGAGGGGGGAGCAAAGCATGAACCCTTTGCCCCCCCATCATTTGTATGTTGACCCCCCCCTCCACGCATCTGGAATGGAGGGAAAGCCCCCACTGATGCTAATGGGAGCTTCTTCTATTCAAATAACTTGGGGGGGCGGGGAAGGGAGAACCCAGAACATGAATACAGTAAGAATGACAGCACAATCCTAACTTGCGCTGGAACGTGGAGGCCAGCAGGCCTGCCCCTTATCCAGCGTGAGTTTGAGGCTGAAAGTGGCTCAGCTTGGGAAATATAGATTTTGGGGGGGGGGGGGCGGGGGGGAATATAGATTTTTATCTTAAAAGTTTCATACTACAATAAATAATACAAAGGAAAGAAATCACATTTTACATTTTCAACTACAGGCACATTGCACCAACTGTTTAACTAGAACACAGATACATCACATTATAGGTGGATTCACCCCATCTAACCACTCCCACCATTTTTTCCACCTGTCTCTACCGGTTCTCACCCTTTCGTAAGCCGTGATGCCGTATACTCTGGAGACCACAAAGCAGACCCATCCCTGCATGTTGGTGGACTTTTTCTCCTTTATTTCTTTGCCCCTTTGGAAGCCCAGTGCAAAAAGGACATACAGATTTTATCAATCTTACCATAGACCACGGCACCTCCCACCTATCATCTCCTCCCCTCCGTTGTCCTGCATTACTCATCCTCTTGGGTCCCCTCATACCTCCCGCCAGCTCCTTCCCAGAGATGATAATCTCCCAGGTCTGCTGGGCCAGTTCGGGCCACTTAAAGGCCCTCACTACGCCCCTCCACAACTCCTTCGCCAGCGTACACTCTTGGACAAAATGAGCTACTGTTTCGATCAGCGGCAGGGCGCCTACCGATCTAGAGGGTCCCGACCCAGAACAGGTCGGCCTCTTGCACCTCTCCTGATCTTCTTGCAACCATGGGTTTGCCGCTCCCACCCTGAGGACCTGATGGAAAGCCCTCCACCTTAATTCCCATAAACTAAAGGGGATTCTCTTCTCGCTAAAAGGCACTGTGCGCCATCTTCTCCTGCAAGAGGTACGCAGAAAGGTGTGTCTTTCTTTGCTGTTTCTCCTGGTGGGGCCTCACGATAAACTCCTGTACCGTCGTTTCATACACGTAACGCTTGAGTTGTTTCCCTTCCAGCCCGCTGTTTTTATACGGCTTGGCCGAGAGCCCCATCTCCTTCATCAGAGTCACCGCCTCCCTCATGTACTCCTGCAAAGATCATTTTATTGCCTGAGTGAGTACGTATCCCGTCTCTTCTTTCGCCCACCATTTCTGTCCCCAGGTCGTCTTTTCCCAAGTGTCTCCAAATTGGGCCCATACAGATGCAAAGGCTCCTCCCTCCTGTGGCCTCTGCCTCCATTTCGCCCAGTTGCCAAAGTTATAGGAGACAAAGGTCCCAGGGCCCAAACCCCTAGTCCTTCTCCTTTCACTTTCTTATATGCCATCACTCAGGCAAGAGGGAAGAAGGCAGTGCCCCACAAGAAAACAAACCTGATGGG
Source organism: Tiliqua scincoides (assembly GCF_035046505.1). Lineage (NCBI taxonomy): Eukaryota > Metazoa > Chordata > Lepidosauria > Squamata > Scincidae > Tiliqua > Tiliqua scincoides. Next base: position 8,701,303 of record NC_089831.1, on the reverse strand, counting down.
TAACCTTGTCCACCACCTGTTTCAGCAGGGGATAGATCGCCGCCAAATTGGACGCCATCAGAACACAATACACCTTGACGTAACGCGCCCTCTGCTACAGGTTCAAGTTCCATTTTTTCCACCTCTTCAGTTTTTCCTCCACCTTAGAGGCCCACAATTCCCAGTTCTCTTCCCACCCTCTTTGTTTCAGTCCAAAAATTATACCTAAAATTTTTAGATTCCACCTTTTGAACCTCGTTTCCTTTCATCCATTTCAAAAACAGCCCCCATGGCCCTCACCTCTATGTTTCCCCCCCTCGACCCAAGAGAACAACATTTGGTTTTATCCTCATTTATCACCGCTCCTGAGGCCCAGCTGTATTCATCTATTTTTCCCTTCAATGTCTCCATCTCACCCACGTCTCTAACCATAATGTACACATCATCTGTGTGGGCTACTGTTTTTATGGCATTCCCAGCCTCTGCACTATTCCCTTCCCCACCCATGGCGATTCCCTTTATTATGGGCTCTGCCTGGAGTATGGCCAGCAACGGATCTAATGCTAAAACATAGAGGAGAGGGCTCAATGGACATCCTTGGCATATCCCTGATTCTATGGGTATTTTTCCCTTCCATCCGTTTATGAGCGGCATAACCAATGCCTGCTCATACAGAGATTTTATATAGTTTATGAAAACTATATAAAATAAAAATAACTTCCCCTTACCCCAAGGAGAACTGCTGCAACCCCAATGGGTCTACTCAGATCTGTGCCACCTAAAGAGGTGGCGCAGAACTGAACAGCCCGGGCTGCCCAGGAGCAGGGTCAGGATCCAGCATAACTGCTGGGTACTGGCCTCACCCCCCCTTCCGCCACCCACCCTTCCCTGCCCCAGAATGCCTCCTTCCCACCTCTCCTTGCCCCTCCCAGCCCTGTGCCAGCCGAGCTTGGCCAGCATGAGCTCACCCTGTTGAGGCTGGATACAGCCTCTGCAGGCCGGTGAATGACCTTGTGCCAGCCCTGCTGACACTTGAGGAGGTGCAAACATACTTTATGGAACATTTGCAACCCTCCCGGGTTGGCAACACATTTGCCAACACAAGGGACTTGCGCCAGCCCAGCACCATCTTAGGATTGCGCTCCGAGTTGTTTCGGCTTTGTTCCCATCACCACAGTAAAAAGTGCCCAAATGAAAATCAATGAATACAGGTGATGGACACAGAGGGAAAGTCCAATTAACACAAGAGCAGCCATGACAATTTGCAATTTTACTGCCCTTTAAGAAATTGGGATTCAAAAACCCTTTCCAATCTAAAAGGGGCAGAATTTAGCAAAATATACCCAGAGAACATCTCACTTCAGACTACCATTACTCTTCTTTTACCCACCCAAATCCAGAAGTAATATTGAGGAGGGGGGAAATGAACACACTGGCAAGAATCTGGCAAACAAATCAAATACTTTATTTCTCAAGCTCCAGTGTTATAACTGTAGCAGCATTTCAGGAAAAACAAAACACACACGCAAAATTCCTGCACTGTTAAATATACTCATAGAAAACAATTTTCCTCTTTTAAAAAAAAGTTTACATTGGTAAAAAGGCCATTTTAGAATGGCAAAAGTCAACTCCAAAATCTCATTCTTCCCCTTTAAAAACAAGGTTGTGCGTTTGCAGTGGATCAAACAGCAACATGTGTGCTTCCACATATACCATTCTCTCTTTTAAAAAAAAAAACAGCAAATACACTTTAAATGCTAGTATTAGAATATTTCTATCTTGTAGTGGAGAATTCCAGACCAAACATCAAATGCAAGCAACCATGACTTTAAGGAATGTGCTCCAGACTAGCAATCCATCAGAAGAACAATAGTGTGTATTTGGAAGACAAGGCCAACTGCCTCAGGCAACAGACTGGGGGGGGGGGTACCCATCTCTCTCAACGTTCTGCTCCCTGGACTCTACAAAGGAAGAGAATAGAGCAAGTGGAAGAGGAGAGGTTAGAGCAGGGCTTCCCAAAGTGCATGTCACATCTTAGTGCATGTTGTGTCGCACTCACAGGGGCACCACGGGCTGTCCACGGTAGCCCCTCCAACCTGTTCTCCCAGGTGCTGCCATCTTTGATCTCACAAAATCTCCTGAAATTTGGGCACCTCCATCTTGAATCTTGCAAGATCAAAATGACAGTGCTTGGCTGAGCTGGGAAGAAGTAGCTGTAGGGGTGCCGTGACCTCAGAAAGTTTGGGAACCACTGGGTAGAGCATCAAAAAGACATTCTAAAACCAGTTTCAACCACAGGAAAATTATTAAAACTGGGAGGTTACTAAACTGGCACATGGGAAACCAGAATTTCAAGGCAGCAACATCTTCTGAGCTTCCCCAAGTGAGAAATACACAGCAATGTTTCATTCTTGGAGCTAAACTACATACAACACGAGCAGATGCATCTCTTTACAAGTCTTAATCAAGTGCAAGATGGGAGAAGAGGCAAAGACAAAAAGGGACGCATGGATGCAAGTACCACTTTGCCTCAGCTTCTCCCCCTAGGCAGTCAGGCCAACACTGAACCCTGGCTGGGAAAGTGCTATTGGGAGACAAAGGGCAAGGGGACGGATGAGTTGGGAAGCCATCTGCAAGGGGTGACCCTTTTGCACTTGGAAGTCACCCTGAAGGCTTCGAGCGGTTGTGGCAGAGATGCTTCTAAAGATATGGGTCTGTCATTGTCACATGTAGTATGGCCCTTGGAAAATACTAGTTCGTGGGTCACAGTCATTTGCAAGTTGCTTTTACGCTTGTCACTGGTGTACATTGCATGGCTAAATCAAGAGCCAGCAGCCTCCTTACCCCCCATTAATTTCTGTGATTTTTGCAGATACACTCTGGACTACTAGCAATCCCCGATATTGTGGCTTGCCTGCTTATGCTTTGGTCACAATCCCTCCTGCCAGCTTGGAGACCAAAGGCTACTGCATCAAACCAATTCAGAAGAGCCTGCTTTTCTCTGGGGCCTTTTCTCAACTGTACCAGATCCCTGCAGCATCAGAAGACTCAAGGTTCTCTACCAACCTCTCACTGTCAGCTGCACACAGAATAAAGCAGCATGAAACTAGTTCCATGAACCCAAGGCAGACTTAGGCTTGTAGTGTTAAACAGCAGCCTGCTTCACCTCACCCCACTCCACCTCATTGGAAACAAAATTTTCCAGTGGCTTGCAATAATGGAGGCTGGGCTGGGGAAAATCTACTGTTCAAGAGAAAAACTAGCCCAAAACATTTGGATGTGTCTAAGCTCTTGGGCACACTGGCAGTCGCTCCCTGGCTCTGGGAACTCTACGGTCCAAGGCCTAGTTCTCACTAAGTTGGTAAACACTACTTCAGACTGTAGATGGATGTTCACATGACTGAATGTTCCTCCATTCAAAAAAAAAGCTTCCTGTGTACAGAGGACTACCATGTCAGGGTTCTACACTAGTCTTCTCCCCGATATGCTAGCTTTGCTAGGAATTGCTACGAGTTTCTTGATGGACTGGCTCCCCTACAGAAATGGATGAGAACTGGTTCATCAAGACCAAGGTTGATTTCATTTACACATGCTCCTCTGGTTCATATGATGTACAAATATCATGTTTTCTTCCTTTCATTCTGTCTACCTTCCAAAAAGGTCACAAGAAGTGTCAGACACCTTTGCAATTTAATGTCTGTTTTCAATTGAATCAAGAACAGACAGCAAGTTGCAGTACACAAACATTCAATTTTACATAGCTACCGTTACTGCAGTTTCATTTCCCCAGCTATAAACAAGGAATTTTAAGTGAGATCTCCATTTTGCTCACCCTGCTTTTAGCCAGTGTGCCTCTGGCACTCATGTAGTTCAAAATGGAACCTAGTAAAGACTGCTCTCCAACACTGCAGAGTCAGTCAATAGCATCTCTCAGGGACAAGGGATTGAGCAAAGAGTGGAGTGTTTCACCTATGGCAAAACACTCTGCATTTCTATCCATCCCATTAGCACCGGTAGTCAGAAATGACAAGACAATGCTACATGTAAGCCAACATGAAAGTAAACAGTGGAGGAACTTTGGATAGTTTGTCTCAAGGAGTACCTTGAAGAAAATCCTTCTGTTTCATTTAAAAATAAAATAATTCACACACACACACACACACCCCCAAAAGGAGGTATCCCCAAAGTCAATTGCCAGCAAATATCCCAATGCAAACAAGGCAACCCTGTTTCTTCCAAGCCCTCTGTGCATGTCAGAAGACTAAGAGGACAGGGAACAGAGAAGGGCAAGGATTGATGGCAGCTATAGATGAAGTTGGCTGTCCCCAAATATAGGCATCTGTGCACAGTTTGCATTTCTGTGCAAGCAACTGTACCTATGTTCATTTTTTATAGGTCAGCTGTTCATGTACCTGCACTGAATGAAACAAGTGAATAACTGTACCCAGGTAGGCCAACAGCTCTCAAAAGGCACAATGAAAATTGGCTGAAGTCAAGAGAGCTTATAAACAATATGCTAGTGTTTAAATTGGTGGTTTTACAATCCCTTCCAGGAGAACTCTCTTTTCACTAGGGAATGCTCGTCCCATTGTTGCCAACCTTACATAAGCTGTCTAGAAGCAAACAAAAAACAAAACAAAACCCACAACCAAGCCCAGTGTAGTTTATGAAGAAAGGGTGACGGATTAATGTCAGTTTTCAGACAAGTTTCAGATTCCCTGCCAAGGAAGACTAGCTCCTCCATACAAAAACTTCTTGCATATAGAAGACTACCATGTCAGGGTTCTAACCTTAGTCTTCTCCCCAACATGCTAGTTCTCTGGGTGCAGAGAATCCATTTGAAAATGGATTCAGTTGCCTGGTCCATTTCACACAGCCCTCTAGAGGTCGCACTGGCCTCCCTGTCTCTTTAGAAGGCGTGCCAGAAGCGACCAAAAGCCAGTTTGCTGACAGGTGGTGTTCCGAGGCTGGGAAGGGCCACGGACCTTCCCCAGCCTCAGAAAACCTCCCACACAACTGGAAGCCACTTCCAGTCACATGTGGGAGTTCTCTCAGGCCGCAGCCTTGGCATCCAAGGAGACTCAAATCCATAGATGCCAAGGCCTGTGAATAAGGAGGGCTCACTGTACACCACAGTTCGGTGATTCTTCTGAAAATCAACTTTTCTTATTTAATGACATTTTTGAAATAAACTTAAAAACTTAAACTGTATACCATGCGGTCACCTGAGGTAAGAAAACTTAAGGTGACCCTACAGTTTTTTGGGGGCAGGGGAATTATGACATCATTGGTTAGCTCTTTATTTAGGTAGGCATAACCTGTATATAAATATATATATACAGGCTGTGTGAACAGGACCAGCATATATTAAAATATTGGCAAAATGGGAAGTCAGGAAGCCACAGTAGCTCTTTCCTGTTTCATTCCCAGGCCTGAAGCTAATCTTACTGGAAGAGCAGATGTCTCAACATCCTTATGGAATGGACATCAGTATTTCTAGTTAAAAGCCCAGGAGTTTAGTATTTGCTTTTCAGATGCTAAAGGGTAGCCATTCACAATCGGTACACTAGAACAGTTCCACTCTACTTATTACAGTAGACAACGGTGCAAGCCAGCTACAGATTCCCAGTTAAGCCATTTCTGCCCAATGCTGCATATACACAACAGGGAACAAATGTGTACACCTGAGGGCTGGGCAAAAATGGGTTAAGTTTACTGAAGCAACCAACATTCCATGAACTCAAGGCCTGGACAACAAATTGTACTGTGGCAGCTTAAAGACAAACCAACTGCTGAACCATAGCATTTGTGCATTAAACTCTGTGCAGAAGCCCCTGCAGCTAGGCCCTCCATCCAGCAACATGGTCTATAGTTCAAAGAGCTTCTGCTTAAATAAGGTTTGCTAGTCTACAAGGTACCAAAACACAAACACTCTTCATTATTTTTGCCGCTTTCAGATGAATACACTGGGATTTTGAAATGGTCCATTGCAGTTTCTCCCAGATATGATGTTCAGCTGAACTCCCACAGGCTTTTAAAAACATCTTGCAGTAGAATTTTTATTTCCCAGAAGGTGAGATGCAGCCAATAGAAAGGGGCCAGGGATCCATCTAGCCACACTCCCAACTTGGGAAAGAAATTGGCACAAAAACCCAACAGTGCCCTTTGGATAGGCAAAACTTTTGCATGATACCACGCAAAGCAACTCATTCCACAGCAGCGTACACAATCCGAGAAGTGCTGAGCACACCCCACACCCCTTCACTTTGTACAGGCCAGACAGCAAAACATACACACGCCAAGCAAACGCCACCACAACAGTTTTGGTTTTGAAGTTTGAATTTACATTCGCTTGTTTAAAGGCTTTTTAGTGCTTTATGTAAGGCTTTATATAAAATTGCAACAAACATCTCCCTTCCCTTGCCAGCCTCTTTAATGTAAAGTGATTCCAGACGAGTTTCCTTTAAAAAAAAATGTAAACTTATGCCCCAACCCTGCATACACCTGCATTCATTTACACACACACACACACACACACACTAGTGAAACAGACTTAACACATGCATGAAGGTGGACACGTGTACTGCAGGGCTGGAGGCTTAGTGAGAAGGAGGAACAAGTTAAAAGTGGTAACACCTGTTCAGAAACAGACTCCCCCCCCCCCCCACGTACACATTCGCACATATGTACCTTTAGACATTTGTTGACTAAATATATACTTAGACTATTAGTCCTCTCTCTGTTCTGTAGCAGTGAAGACTGGCTGAGACTTCTGGAAGTGGCCACTGACCTTCATACTCCAGAAAGGACCCAACCCTTGTATAAAGTCAACTCTCAGTATCTTGAAGTCCTGGATTCTCTCGAGATCTCTTAAAGCTGGATGGTGAAAGAAAGCCACTAGGCACTGCAGACTGGGCAGGGTGGCATCACGGATCAGTCAGGTCAGGTGCTGGTGGACAGTCCATGCCCATCAAAGAGGCCCACTCAGTTGGGCTACTCCCTGAACACTCCCAGTACCAGTCAGTTTCCCACTATGGGGAGCCGGGGGCATTGGAACTGGAGTGGAGGCTCCCGCTATAGAGCTTTGGCCCAGGCACCGGGCTGACACTATAAATATGAGCCCTTCTTTACATGACTGAAAAAGAGGTAAGTCCATGTTTAAAAAAATAAAGAAAATCCCTCTCTCATCTAGTAGAAACACATAAAACCAGCCATTTCACCCATGTAGAAAAATAAAGGATAAACATTATCCATCTATTTATATTGCATAATTTCTCTCTGTATTTTAAAAAAAAACCCTGTTCAGCTAAAAAGGCTTCATCTTTATATTTTAAAGAAAAAGAATAAAATCCACAAGAATTTTTTTCTCCCTCGGTAGTTTTAATTCCAGTGTGGAATTAATACTCCTTTCTACAATTTCTTATCACAGTTAACTTCATATTATCAAATATAAACTATAAATATTTTATATATGTTTGTGTAGATATATATGTATATACAGAATTTTACAAGTCCCATAAAAGGAAGGGGGAAAGAGGGAGAGGATTTGGGTAAGTTTCTCCAGCATCTTTAAAAAAAAAAGCAGGACCCAGCTGCGAATCCACCAGAAACCTCGGCAAATTATCAAGAGGAGCACCAAGTTTACACACATGGACACAACCATCTTGGAGGTTCTGGTGGTGGCGGCTGCAGAACCAGGGCAATCAACAGGGGCAATCAACAGGGAGTCCGTTTCTCCAGCTTCTGCTTCGTAAGGAAGTACTTGAAGAATTCATACACAGACCAAGCAATGGCAGTCGAAGGCATCTGGTATATGACCCGCGCCTGGACCCCCTTGAAATACCCAGCAATGCCCCCCAGCTGGTACACTGTCCTGAAAGCATTGGCCATTCCTGAGAGGTGCCCGCTAATATTCACAGAACTCAAGGCCATGTTCTCCTGAGTGTTGAGCAACGTCTTGCACACGTCCAAAGGGGTGGTGGCGGCAGCTGCCACAGCCCCGGCAATGGCTCCCGAGATGATGTGCGTGTGGGGGTTGTACTGCCGATGGGGGTTGATCTGCTCCTGCATGAACTCGTAGGTGATGAAGTGAATGGACTGGAAAGGGATATTCATGGTGAGCTGAGTGGTATAGCTGCGGTAGAAAGCACCCCACCCTTCAGTCCGACGCACCGTCCTGATACACCCCAAGACGGACTTGTACGGAGAGTTGTACATCTGCATGCGCTGCTTCACCACTGGTTGGAGCACGAAGGGGGAAGTGGTCGCACACGTCGGATGCACCCCAAGCCGGAAGCAGAGGCAGAGAAGAAAAACAGAGGAAACCCAAGTTAGAGTTGTACATTTGGGTAAGCTGTGCTATTTTCAGGGCATGCACCCAAGGATACATCAGCCAGTCACTATACTGAACCTATGCAATTAGTGCCTGGAACAGGGACCAGTGGGAAGTTGTCAACAGGAAGCTCAAGGTGGCATACATAGGCCATGCAAACTTGAGTTCCATGTTGAAAAGTGTCAGCAGAAATATCATAAATTAAAATTATGTGACAGAAATGGGACGGTCATGTAGATTGCAACTGAGCGGACTTCTGCACTCTCCTAGAAGCTTTCCTTTCTTCACATACACTTTTTCAACAGCTTTCTCTAGGCAGCTTATAAATAAGAACCATAAAACTTTTTTACATTATCCTATGCAGTGAGATCTTGGTACCCGCAGGGGAACCATTCCAGAACACCACCACCCCCCAACCCCACAGCTACCAAATTCCATGGACGATTGACTCCTGGAGGAGGGCACAGTGCCACAACTTACCTGGGGGCTGTACCTGGTCCTCCAGAGGCTGCACACAGCTCCTGGCCTCCTCAGAAGGCCTCCCAGGTACAACTGGACGGCACTTCTGGTTCACACCAGCAAACTGGTTGTGCCTTCCGGTTATGCCTGGGAGGCCTTCTGAGGCCCTTCAGCCACAGGATATTCATAAGAACATAAGAAGAGCCCCACTGGATCAGGCCATAGACCCATCTAGTCCAGCTTCCTGTATCTCACAGCGGCCCACCAAATGCCCCAGGGAGCACACCAGATAACAAGAAGACCTGCAAGGCTTCCTGGGAATTGTAGTTAAGAACATCAGAACAGCCCCACTGGATCAGGCCATAGACCCATCTAGTCCAGCTTCCTGTATCTCATGGTGGCCCACCAGATGCCTCAAGCAGCACACAAGATGAGAGACCTGCATCCTGGTGCCATCCCTTAGCATTCTGAGATAACCCACTTCTAAATCAAGAGGTTTCAAAATCAGGAGGTTGCACATACACATCATGGTTTGTAACTTTTCCTCCAGAAATTGGTCCAATCCCTTTTTAAAGGCATCTCGACCAGATGCCATCACCACACCCTGTGGCAAGGAGTTCCGCAGACTAATCACACGCTGGGCCAAGAAATATTTTCTTCTGTCTGTCCTAACTCTCCCAACACTCAATTTTAGTGGATGTCCCCTGGTTCTGGTGTTGTGTGAGAGTGTAAAGAGCATCCCTCTACCCACTCTATCTTTCCCGTGCATAATTTTGTATGTCTCCATCATGCCCCCCCGGGGCCTTTTTTCTAGACTGAAGTGCCCCAATCGCTCTTCAGATCCACAGATGCCGAGCCTGCGGATAAGAAGGGACCACTGTACCACAATAATGCTAAAATGGCAGCTACACAGAAACATTGTCAAAATATTTGCTGTTCATCTCTGGTGGGGCTGCAATGCATAAACAAATCTTTAAAAAGATGCTCCTGATAGACACGACCCTCTATGAAGGAGTCTTCCCCCAAGGTCTCAAAAAAAAAAAAAATGGTTGGCAACCTTCAGTCTCGAAAGACTATGGCATAAGCCTACAGCACCAGGTATTCCCAGGCGGTCTCCCATCCAAGTACTAACCAGGCCTGACTCTGCTTAGCTTCCGAGATCAGACAAGATCAGGCATGTGCAGGGTAACAGTTGCTGCTCAAGGTAACGCACAACAACAATTAAAGCAATTATAAATTTTTCGCCTGGTGAGGGAGGGAAGATGCGCTGTAGGTTTCATGTGTCAAAAATTTGTCACTGGGTTTAATAAAGGGGTCCAAGTTAAACCCAAGTACAGTCTGGTTGGGGGAGTGAGGCCACACAGAATGCCAGACGCAGGGCAGCGGCAACGAGATGCAAGCGTCTTGTGTGCCCACCGAGGCATCTTGTGGGCCGCTGGACAAGTTGGGTCCTGGGCCTGACCCAGAAGGGCTCTTCTTATGTTCTTAAATTATATCTTGTGGCAATCAAAATAGCAGCAACAACTATTAAAAAGGCCAAAGAGGGGAACAATAAAAACCCAAGCACCCCCCAACTAAACAGAGGAAAGAATTCCATAAGGCCAGAAAAGGTCTGCTAGAACAATACAGTTTCAAGACTGCTGAAACACAGACAGGGAGGATGCCAGCTGATTCTTGTGCGAAAGAGTTTCACAGGGTAGGAGTCATCATTTCAAACATCATTTGAAAACGCCATGCTGTTGCCAAATGATGCCAGCAATCAGGTCCCTAATGGCACATGCAAGAGAACCTCTCCAGGTGATCCAAGGTGAAGCCAGACTCAGCGAGATGGGGTTCTTATCCTGGACACAAGCTGTTTTGGCTTTAAGAAGATATTAACCTTGAGTTGTGGCTGAAAACAAAGTAGCAGCCAAGACAGCTGGAGCAACAAAGTCTGAATTACCCTTCCTTCTTCTCAACCCCTCTTACAACCAAGGGCATTACCTTCAGCCGGATTCATAACAGCATCGTGGAGTAGCGTGGCCATGCTCCCAGCCATTCCTGCAACAGAGAGCGAGAGAGAGAAATAAAGAGTCCCCCTTCAGAAAGATCCTTCGCAGGATGTCCTCAGCTCAGCTCTTGAATGCAGAATTTTCCCATGCACAAACACATCTGCTGTCAAGTCCATGTAGGCAACACTAAGCTAGACTCAGGATGGTCCCAACTCAAGATCAAGCAGTTCATATGTTCAGTGAAAGGTTATGCCTGAATGCACAGCTAATGCCCAGTGCTAGAAGGGTATTCGGCAACTGGCTCACGCTCAACTTGTGGTCCACTAAAGCACCCAAGAACAGGATGCAATGAATGCTTAAAAAATGCCAGGGTATTGTTCAAGTGGTGACTGTGATGAACGCACAACTTAATCCACACTAAAAACATTCTTACTTCAGATAGAAAGAAAACGGGACTATTTGCTGTAGATGTGAAACAGCTTTCAATTTAGACCATGTGTCAGTTATGCAGAAGGGAGTTAGCTGTACAAAGGGCTCTCTTTTTCCATGGGCTTGGCATCCACAATTCCACCATCCAGAGATGCCTCTCTGCCCCTGAGAGGGCCTCCAGGTTGCGTACGTGAACCAGAAGTGGCTTCCAGTCATGTCCTGGAGGCCTTCTGAGGAGGCAGGAAGTGGGCTGTGGGCCCAGCATGACCTCTAGAGGGTCCAAGCAACCTTCAGGTATGTTATTGAGGTATCAGGTGCTGGAATTCAGCATCTACTGCATTTGTTATCCATGGGGGTTCCGGAACAAGATGCCTATGGATAACGAGGGACCACCATATTTTTATTTAGCACATTGCAAGTGACCATGCCACAGCATGAAACAGTTTGCCACTAGCCTGCAGCAAGCCCAGGAAAACTGCAAGCCCATGCCAACTTCCAAGTATCTATGGTTAGGTAGTCATGAGAAGTTCCCACCATACACAAAGACAGTTCCCAAATCTGGTCTTTGACTTGGCCAGGTAGTCGTCATAAGCTGGCATTTTCCCCTGTGACTCCCATGGGTTGAAATGGTTAAACTGTTTCCCTCTTATAAGAGACCTGGGCCATACAAACCCCTGCCCAAGAACTAGTTTTCCTGGAGATCTTGTTGCGCTGGCCATGTTTGACAAAAAGATACGACAAGCTATTTCAAGTATATGCTTCTTAGAGCCCCCAAAAAAGAACAGCTCAAGCAAGGGGGCCAGGACCGTGCCTGGTGGTGTCAGTGTCAGCATACCGTTGGCCAGGTGGCTGTTCTCCCCGCCGCGGATCACTTCACTTAAAGTGCTTTTCATTTTTTCATAGCAGGCAAAGTAGAGTGCGTGGGCTGGGCCCGCACCCAGCATGGTCACATTGATCCCGCGTAAAGGTCGCCTGAAGCCTTCCGTGCGGACGATCTTCTTTAAGGCATGGTAGACGCTTTGGTACTGGGCTTTGGGGTCGGGCTGCAAACTCTGCATCCGGGTCTGAAGAGAAAAGCAAGAAAGCGTTAAAGGGGAGAAGCTCTTGCTACTTGCCCCCATCCCCAAATTTTCAAAAACAGCACAGCTTCAGGATAGAATTTGGAACCTCCTGCACGCCAGGCAAGCGCACAGCTACAAAAACATAAGAACATAAGAACAGCCCCACTGGATCAGGCCATAGGCCCATCTAGTCCAGCTTCCTGTATCTCACAGCGGCCCACCAAATGCCCCAGGGAGCACACCAGATAACAAGAGACCTGCAAGGCTTCCTGGGAATTGTAGTTTAAGAACATAAGAACAGCCCCACTGGACCAGGCCATAGGCCCATCTAGTCCAGCTTCCTGTATCTCACAGCGGCCCACCAAATGCCCCAGGGAGCACACCAGATAACAAGAGACCTGCAAGGCTTCCTGGGATTTGTAGTTAAGAACATAAGAACAGCCCCACTGGATCAGGCCATAGGCCCATCTAGTCCAGCTTCCTGTATCTCACAGCGGCCCACCAAATGCCCCAGGGAGCACACCAGATAACAAGAGACCTGCAAGGCTTCCTGGGAATTGTAGTTAAGAACATAAGAACAGCCCCACTGGATCAGGCCATAGGCCCATCTAGTCCAGCTTCCTGTATCTCACAGCGGCCCACCAAATGCCCCAGGGAGCACACCAGATAACAAGAGACCTCATCCTGGTGCCCTCCCTTGCATCTGGCATTCTGACATAACCCATTTCTAAAATCCGGAGGTTGTGCATACACATCATGGCTTGTACCCCGTAATGGATTTTTCCTCCAGAAACTTGTCCAATCCCCTTTTAAAGGCGTCCAGGCTAGACGCCATCACCACATCCTGTGGCAAGGAGTTCCACCGACCGACCACACGCTGAGTAAAGAAATATTTTCTTTTGTCTGTTCTAACTCTCCCAACATTCAATTTTAGTGGATGTCCCCTGGTTCTGGTGTTATGTGAGAGTGTAAAAAGCATCTCCCTATCCACTCTGTCCATCCCCTGCATAATTTTGTATGTCTCAATCAAAAACGATGGTCTCACCCGAATAGGAAACAAACTTCTACCCAGACCCCATTGGTCCATCTCTGGTACTGTCTGGCAGGGCCAGCCCATCCACAATGCTGCATTTCTCAATCTTTGGAAACCCATGACACCCCCACGTGCTGCAAAAGCAGTGCAGGGCTCCTGGAAGTAACCGGCGATATCAGTAGTTACTTCCAGTTTCAGAGACACCGACAGGAACCACAAGTGGTGGTAAGAGGCTCAGGGCAGGTGGGAGGGCTTTTCCCAGTGGGCAAAAACCGAGCACAGGAGCTCCCGCTGCAGTCTGGTTGCCAGCTCACAACATCGAGAGGAGTGCCTCATGACACCCCAGGATGTCACAACACACAGTTTGGGAACCCTTGCATGATGCCAACAAGGCATTAGGCAGCCATTTGTCAAGGGACACCCAGCTCCACCCATTCACTTGCTTCCATTACTTCTCCTCCTCCCCCTACTCCCTAGACTGATGTAGACTTCTCCTCCCCTTCACACTTCCACCTCCAGCCCAGCTTCCTCTTCCAATCTGGGAAGTGGATACAGGACAGGCAAGAACATCAACAAGTAAGGAGGGGGGCCTGTAGTTGGCACATCATCTTAGGTGCTACAAGGTCTTGGGCTTTCCTTGCTGTCCGAAGCAGCCCTCCAGCATCTCTGCCAGACATCTGTCACAGCCCTGATGTCTGGGATAGCAACAATTTTTAAGAAAATAGAAGTGTATTGGATTTTTCTAGTTTCATCACTAAACAATTGATATTGACGCATTTCTTCCCAATAAATGCCTAAGGATGATGCAAGCTGCTCAAACCTCAATTCCATCAAATACGGCGTCTTGGATCGAAACCACACTGGCCCTCAAGACTCTAGAAGAGATCGACGATTTTCAGCCTCACAGCCCAGTTAGCTAAAATTGTCAAGGTGCACCACCACTTTTTTTGACAACTGGCAAGGCACAACATGCTGCTGGAAGGAGGCTCACATCCCCCAGTGGCCCTACTAATAAATGACCCTCTTCCAAACTCCCGCAGCACGCCTGCAGGCCATTTACAGCACACCAGTGTGTCATGGCACACTTGTTGAAAACTGCTGCTCTCGATCATTACAGCAGAAATCTGGACCAGGGAGGATCCATAGCTCTGGAGAAGAGCACATGCTTTGCAAGCAGAAGATTCCCACGTTCATTCCCTGATAGCAGTTCCAGGTAGGTTTGGAAAGGACCCCTCTTCAGAACCTGGGAGAGACGCTGCTAAGCTAGATGGACAGTTGGAAAAAGAACAGAAGGACGAGGGAGGAAGGGAGGGAGGAAGTGGTGTCACCCAGTGCGGGAGGCCAGTGCATCACCCCCATAATATGCAAGTGGATGGCGCAACACCCCAGGTGGTGGGTGCAGTGATGAAACATTGCCCTGCCTCACTGTTTTTTTTTTGTTATAACCTTTGATAAAATAGAGGTATTTCCACCTGATTTGTTTCATTGCATTCTGCATGGAATTCCACATCGAATGATATATAACTTGATATTAGAAAATACAAAGATTTTAAAAATTTTGACCAGTAGTGGTGCTGTGCGTCCCCATGCGTGTCACTCAGTACACCCCCCCCCCAGCGATGCCACTGGAGGAAGGGAAGGCCTGAACAGCTGAAGGTAAACATTACTGGAGGAGATGCAATAACTTAATTCCTTTATTTCTTTTTATTTTACATCTTGTTTTACTTTGATGACCCATTTGTTGGAACATGAATTAATGCCAATAAAGGTCTCTCTCTCTCAGTTCCTTAATTTAGGCTTACTGCATGCATTTAGTATGGTGGGGTGAAAATCCGACTCCAGCTGTGTGCAACAAAAGAGCCCAGGCCTTCAGTCAATGCTAGAATCATGCTCAGTTGCAACTAAGCATCGTCAGTTATATCCAAGAAGCTGCTTCACCAGAGGCTGCCCCCTACTTTGCAATCCCCAGCAGGCCAGCAGGGGGTGCTAGAAGCCAGCCCAACACAACAGGACTCACCACAAAAATCCATTGAAGACTGTAGGCAGATCTACTTGCTATGGCAGTGGTTCCTAAACGTTTTAGCACTGGGACCCACTTTTTAAGATGACACTCTATCAAGACCCACCTGGCTTTACAAGACTTTAAAAATAAAAGTGATCTAGAAAGAAATGATGTTTTTATTTATTTTCAAGTCATATTTATTTATTTGCAAATAACTGCATCCATTTCTCATAATGAGGCAGCACTAACAAATAGCCTCAAGGCTTGAGGGGCTTGGTTATGTGACCCAGCCTTCGCCTATCCCCCACTACCCACCACTGACGGACTTGGAAAAAAGACACACCCAAGAAAAGATGCTCAAACATTTATCTCCCTATATTTACACAAGCTTGCAAACTTCAGGAGCTCAGCACTTTGCAGGCTGAGTTAGTAGATGATTTTTCAATAGCCTCAGGGCTTGAGGCAATTACTTATCTGATCTTTCAAATCACCCATGTTTTCATTGGAGGCTTCAGAACCCACCAGGAATCTGGTCGAAACCCACCAAGTGGGTCCTGACCCATAGCTTGTGAAACGTGCCAGGACGTCACAACTGGAACCCTGGGTTACCCTCCTCAGAAGCTGCGGCAGGAAAGAATGTGTGTATTCATCTGACATGTCTCAACTATGCACACCCATTTAAACAAGCGCCTTGGTACATGAGCATGTGGTACAGAGCATGCGAGGTGGTCAGGTGGACTTCCTGTGACACCCACCTCCAACCATCACAGTTTGTGGAGGACATCAGCAGACTCAAGTTCCTTTCAGAGGGTGGGCTCAGGGCTCCCAGCAAAGCCTCTCTTCCACCTAGGCATAACCCACCACACTACATCTTCATCTGTATCCAGCACGTGAACAGGACTGCAGAAACCACATCGAAGGGACAACTCCAAGCCCGTTCTTGACATTCGTTAGTACTAAAGAGGCCGTTTTGCCGTTGCTAGTGGTGACATTTTTAGTAACACATAATACCGCTTTCTGCGCCTCTGTTCTCACTAATGGGGTGCTGAGGGTGCAGGCTGCACTGGGTGACGTGCACAGAGGGGTGGGTGACACCCAAAATTTTTGAATAATACCATCATGTTATATATCAAACGATGCACAATTTCCTGCAGAAGACAATGAAACAACCCACACCGAAATAGCTCTATTCTATCAAAAGTTATAGCCAAAAAACCAGTGGGGGTGGGACGATGCTATATCACCAAGCCTCCTGCCCAGGGCGTTGCCCCATTCACTGCATGGGAAGAAGTCCATCATAGGGGTGACACGCTGGCCTCCCGCACCAGGTGACACAAACCCTGGTGACGCCACTGTTCTGCACTTTTCATTTTTATAAAAAAAACACAAACACACACCCAAAATCTATGAAAAAATAAAAACATTTCTAACACCTAATAGACTCTGGACTGACTGTGGCTGCATCTGCTAGCACTATACCACCCATATCACCTACTTAGTACACCTCTTAAGATATTATAATTTATAATTATAAATAATAAAAAGGCACCCTTGGAATAGAAACACACAACACTGTTTTCTGCTTTTTTTCCTTTGACGAAGGAACAAAATCTGCAAAAAATATTAAAATGTTTAAGAAAGAACACCTCCAGCTGTGGCTCAGTCTGCTTCAGAGCAACCTGACTGTTGAAGAGCTCCCCCCTCAGCAGGAAGATCTGCTTGGCATCATGCAGGGCTCCTCCCCTCCCCTCCCCGCGCAAACCAGCCTCAAGTTTCCAAATGATTTTACATCTCATGGTTTCAGATTTTAGTCCAGTGCTCCTCATCCTTAGTCCCAGTCATACCACTTCGCGTGGTCCACCTATCAGAAGCATCTGGGGAGGCCAGACTCAACAAGGCAAACACCAACAGGAAGAGGCGCTGGACAGGCAGGAGGACTTTTTCCAAGTGTGCAGAAACCAGGCACTGGAGCTCTGCCAGCTGAGCCAAGCCTCCTACCACTTTCTGTCCAACTGAAGTTTTGCTGCCAGGCAGTGGGTGCCCAGGGATGCTGCACACACCGCCAGACACCACCTTGCACATCACTAGTTGAGAAACACTGTTCTGATCCATCAGGACCAGACCATGTGGACAATGAACTTAAGAAGAGCCCCAGTGGATTAGGGTATCTAGTCCAGCTTCCTGTATCTCACAGTGGCTCACCAGATGCCTCCAAAAGACAGCAAGAGACCTGCATCCTGGCGCCACACACTTGCATCTGGCATTCTGAGGTAGCCGACTTCTAAAACCAGGAGGTTGCATGTAACCATCATGGCTTGTCCCCTGTGATAAATCCACCACAAATCTGTCCAATCCGCTTTTAAAGGCATCTAGGCCAGACACCATCACCACGTCCTGTGGCAAGGAGTTCCACAGACTAATTACACACTAGGTAAAGAAATATTTTCTTCTGTCTGTTCAGTAAACAGAAGGCACACACAAAGCTCAGTGTCAAAGCATGGAAGTCTATGGAAACACTTCCACATCTTGGAGATTCCAGCCTCCAGGATCTCATGTGAGCCAAGCTGACTGGAAACCTCTGCCAGCTGAAAGACTGGACTTGTCCAAAGGTTGTATAATGACTTGACTATTAATGACTGTAATTCTGGACTCGTCAGCCTGGGAAGGCAGCTCATCAGAGAGAAGGAAAACTCTAATCCCAAACCTCCACTGCCTTGTGGCTACATCCCGTTGTGGAAAAGGCTTCAGGAGTCAACCTCGAGGCAAAATCCAGAGCCGGAGTCCCTGAGGCAGTTCATGGCTGAACACAGTCACGTTCTGGCAACTCCTGCGACGCGGCTGGAACCAACCGTATTGGTCTCTGCCTTTCCATTGGACCATTTCAGTGACATGGAGAGGGGGGATTTGCTGCATGGGTAACAGCCTATCCTCCATACCTACTTTACCCAGGCTTCGCGCACTGGAGAGGACACTCTGTTCCAGAACCACCATTCAGAGCGTGACACCATAGTCTTCTGAGACTGAAGATGCCAACAAGAGAATTCTGTACAAACTCCAACTAGCTGCAGTTTTTCTGCTCCTCAAGACATGCCCGAGAACGTACTGAAGTTTCCTTTCTGGATTTTGTGTTGATAAGGTTATACTAACGGGTACACCCAAAAGCCACAACTAGTCCCAGGGGACATAACACTTGAGAAAGGAAAGTGTGAATTTAAGCTTGCTTCCACTTTCTGGTCCAAATAAAGCACACACGTCATAAACTGAAGCTCAACTCGGATTGTCTCTGCTGGTTTGGTCTGGACTGTCTACCCAGCCATGAAATTTCAGTGTGGGCCCAGCAAGTCTGCTCATGCTCGGAAAAGCCACTTATGCCTCTTCTGGGAAGCACTGAATTTCAGTTTACAGAGCCAAAAACAAAACAAAAAACTTAAAACCAGCCGGGCATAGCCTTTGCCCACGTAAGTAGGAAGGTGTTGCTGTCTGCCGGTATACCTTCAGCAAAGTATAAATCTTGGAATTCTGCCTACCCTAAGCACAGAAAATCCCACTTCAACGTAACTAGCCATTTTGAAAGATAAAAAACAAGCATAGAAATCTAATCCTATGAGACAGCCTCGTTTGCTGTAAATCCCCAGAAAATACAAGAGGGCATTACAGTGGATAAAAACAACAAATTTGCTACCTGCCAAATCTTGCAGTTGGTTGGTCCTGTTGGGAATGCATCCCTGGCTTTCCACAAGCAGCGCAAGAGTCAGGCTTTTTCATATCTACACACACACATGTGCATTTCAAACAAATCACAGACCTGTGTTGAGCAGTCTGTACATTAGGCTGTTAAATAGCTGCCATCCAGTTTAGACCCCCTGCAGACCTCTGATGAAAAGTCCAAAGTTTAATGTTGAATAGCTCCAGCAATAATTAAGTAATCATTGTGAAATTCAGTGCATAATATCCCAATATAACCTTGTTTTCAAAAACGTTATTTCAGCCTCCTAGCTCTTTCCATTAGTTTACAAATTAAGTGTAAAGTTGATGATTTTTGTAAAAAGGCCAAAAATAGGGTATTTTCAACGGCTTTTACAAAGAAGCACCTTCCAGAAATGCTTTTAAACTAATCTCATTAGAAAGAGCATGTTTCAAACCCTCCAGAAACATGGGTTTGATTTTCTAACGCAGGCAAACAGTGCCTGAAAAATAGGGACAAAGTTGGGAGACATTGCCATAGCAACAGCCTATATTTCAGTATGCAATTCTGTCATTTTTCAGATCGTGCTGATTTTTTTAAACATTTTTTTATCCACATCATTATAACTATTGCATGGTGATATCATCACTACCAGTTCAAGAGCCTGAACTGGCACCCCCATTGCCGTAGGTGTCACGCCCGATAGCCGTGCAGTACCAGCCACGGGGTGGGTTTCTTCATCCAGGTTCCCAAGCCTGTACAGTGGTACCTCGCATAACGAATGCCTCGCGCAATGAAAGCAATGAAAAACTCGCAAAATGAAAAACTCGCAAAATGAAAGTGTTTTTGCGATTTCTTCTGGTGACTCGCAAGACGAATTTTCTATGGCCGTGCTTCGCAAGACGAATTTTTAAAATTAAAAAGTTTTGTGCTTGAAATTTTTGAAATCCTCTGTACAGTATGTATGCCTTTAAAGAGCACTTAATAAACACTTTGTAAACCAAATCTGACTTTGTTCTGACTTTTTTTGCCCATAGGAACGCATTAATTAAATCTCAATGCATTCCTATGGGAAACCGCGCTTCGCAAAATGAAATTTTCGCAATACGAAAAGGACTCGTGGAATGAATTAATTTCGTTATGCGAGGCACCACTGTAATTTGGTTTCTTCGTCAAGGTTCCAAAGCCTTGTGTGGGTATCTATCTGGTTCCCAAGCCGATGATTGGGATGCTTATCCTAGGTTCCCAAGCCTAAACTGGGTATCTTATGTGGTTCCCAAGCCAAAGCCTGCAGTTCAATTTTAACCGCTAACAATCTTTTTTTACATTCTGTTGCACATACGAGCCACTTTCTTCAACACAGTTTCTGGAAATTGATATTGTCGGCCAGAATGTAAAAAAAAAAAAAAGATTGTCCCAAATGCTCCACCCCAAATTACTATGTGCCTCTCTAAGGTGCCCTTGCAAATGGTAATTTTTAGGTGGGGAGGTTTTGGATCTGTAGGGTCTAATAGCAGCTTTGGATGGGTAGGATTTAAGGCAGGAAAACTTAAGGATTTAAAAATTTAAGGATTTAAGGCATGGCAGTAAGAGTTGCTTTTAAAAGTCACTTTAGCACTGCATTGCAATCCCAGTCCTAGATCAGGCTCTTGTGCAACCACTGAGTTTAAATAAAAGCGAAACTTGCAACTAGATGACAAAGCATTTCATGTCACATTTACTTAGGCCCTGCATCTGTCAAAGCCAGTTCCGGGTGAACCAAGCACAGAGGGGCAACTTCTTTGAAAGGTTTAAATTCCTGGGTGAATGTCAAAGGGGTGGTGGCAGCAGGAAAAGGCTTATGGCAGAGGAAGAGACACAAAACTGCTGCATTCCTTAAGAACATCAGTCCTGATGGATCAGGCCATAGGCCCATCTAGTCCAGCTTCCTGTATCTCACAGCGGCCCACCAAATGTCCCAGGGAGCACACCAGATAACAAGAGACCTGCAAGGCTTTCTGGGAATTGTAGTTAAGAATATAAGAACAGCCCCACTGGATCAGGCCATAGACCCATCTAGTCCAGCTTCCTGTATCTCACAGCGGCCCACCAAATGCCCCAGGGAGCACACAAGACAACAAAAGACCTGCACTCTGGTGCCTTCCCAGGTATCTGGCATTCTGACATAGCCTGGTTCTGACATCCCCTGGTCCTGGATAGGTTCATAACCTATCCAGAAAGAAGAGCGCAAGAATCAGGATACCCAACCACAGCAAGCTTCTCCCTTCCTCTTCCTATCCATTCAAAACCATGATTGACCATGTCCAACCCGACTTATAATATTTTGGATTATAATAATGTTGCTCTTATCTGTATGGGCTTTCCTGCTTAACCCATTTTTGCCCAGCCCAAGGTGTACACATTCGATCCCTGTTGCGTATATGCAACGTAGGGAAAAAATGCTTTAAGACACATCTGGATGTTCAGAGAGTCCAGAAAAGATAACCAGGAACTGATCATAGCTTGATAGCAGCGTTTCTGCTTTGCTTGCAGATGGTCCCAGGTTCAATCCCCAGCGTCTCCAGGTAGAAAGGGAAGAGCCCTTTCAGAAACCCCTGGAGAGTCCCTGGACCACACCGAATAAGACGGATTCATGAGAAGCGGCTTGTGAAGCAAGCAATGATTAGAAAGTCATGGGGGTGTGAGAGAAGCAGTCAAAGATGCACTCACAAAGAATCAACTTTAACTGCGTTCTTTAACTCATTTTTTTAGAGCCTCAGATCTTGTATTTGTTTTTATTTTTAACACAAAACAGGGACAGCTCAATAGCTAAGCCCATCACACAAAGAAAGCTCAGTTTCCAGGCACAGCAATGATCCCAGAGACTCGCTAAGAGGGGGAGTGTAACCGACATTTTTCTTCATAAATACTTCAGTGCCGCACCCTGGTTAGTCACAGGTAACTTTACATAAAAAGGAGTCCTTCAGCCGGTTTCTGCTATTTGGGGCCGGGGGGGGGGAATGTCTGCCTACAAGACAGATTTGAAAACACAGCATCAAGAGTGAAGACAAACTTGTTCTCCTTTGGAATTCAAGTGTCTCTCTTGATCAAGTCACAAGTACAATTCCTAGTTCAGGCCAAGGTAGACACAAGGCCGCCATGAGTCAACACTTCAAGCACCAGTCCCCTGATGTAACACACTACTCTTCACTCCCTTCTTCTCGTAATCCAGAGAGCGAGAGACGCAGCAAAGGCAGTTTGGAGGAGAGCAGAGAGTGCAAGGTTAATGTAGGGGTCCCCAAAGTGTGCACTGCAATGCCTTAAGGCAGTGGCTCTCAAACTTTTTAGCACTGGGACCCACTTCTTAGAATGACAATCTGTTGGGACCCACCAGAAGTGTTGTCATGGTCAGAAGTGATCATCAAGAAGGCAAATTTAATTCAAATCCAATTAAAAATTAAGTACGTAAATTCAAAGTTTAAAAAATTTATTTAAAACAAAGAACCCTCTTGACCCTCCCAAAGAGTTGGGAAATTTTTTTAAACATTCCAAAGACTGCAATCCCATCCACGCTTACCTGGGAATAAGCCCCATCGACTATCATTGTTAAAAGCATAGACAAAGTAGCCTGTTCAAAGTATAGATCTGTAACATTTCCCCAAATGCAGTCATATCACATGGTTGCAGCAAGTCTATTAAAAACGAAATACTCACTGTAATGAATGGGGACGCATGTGAAATTGGATCATGACCCACCTAATGTGTCCCGACCCACAATACTGACTTATGCGTATGGTCATATGCCTTATGAGTCATGGTATACTCACAGGAGTGCTGCAGGATGTTCCAAGTCGCCCCTCCTACCTGTTCCCCCTGAGCACTGCCATCTTGTACCTGATGAGATTTCATGAGATTCAAGATGATAGCACCCAAATCTCACAAGGTTTGGGTGCCACAGCCATCTTGGATCGCACCAAACCTTGTGAGATTTGGGTGCTGCATCTTGGATCTCATGAGATTTTGCAAGATCCAAGATAGTGTCCCCTGACTCAGCCAGGAAGAAAAGACTGAGAGGGTGTTATGATCCAGATAAGTTTGGGAACTACTGGGCTAGAGGGAACCAAATTACTCCATAGGGCTATTGTGATTAGAAAATGTGAGGTGAAAAGAGTACTATGTACACTGCATTGAGGTTCTTGCAGATAGGGTGGGATAAAAGTGCCAAATCAGAACAAAAACCAAAAAGCACTTTCTCTCTCTGTATTAATAAACAAAGGTATGCTGCCTCTGGCGATGGAAGACCCATTTAGGTACCCAACAAAACATCAAATACGAAGAGGCCCCAGTTTAAACATGGACTTTTGCCAGACAGCAGTGCTAGGCTTTGACCTTGGGAGCCTACCAACAAACAGGGATCCTTCTCCCCTGCAGCTCACATGACTGCCTTGAAAGAGACATTCTCCTCCTCGGCACAGTTGATGAATTGTAAAATGACGTACCCACCTTAGGTGTCACAAAGGAGGGAGGTGTCTGGTCATCTACCCTGAAACTCTAGGATAGGACAGGCTATAAAATCAAGCACTGGAAACCTAATCTCACATCTTCTCCAATGGAGGGAGGGCATACTTGCACTGAAATCCCACATTTGCTTGCTTGTACTGTATTCCACCATTTTAAAACAGTGGGCTTTCACTGGCCAAAAATGCTTCTTAAGAAGCCAGGCAGCTCCTTTAACAAGGGATAGGGAGAGAGCACTCAGAAAAGATTAACAACAACACTCTAGAGAATCAATGTCCTGGAGAGCCAGATCAGACCAGAGCTGTTTGCACACACCCTAGCATCCGTTCAGCAACTGCAGCACAACATACAAGGTGAGGATCAGAACCCAAGTGGGCGACTGCAACATGTTTTGCATGGGACCATCTTTGAAGAAGGTCTGGAAGTTTCAAAATCAGCCCAGAATGCAGCTGCCAGGATAACAGTGTGGGGGAGGATGTTAGCGCCTGAGGGCGAGACATGATTGAGACGCATAAAATCATGCAGGGGATGGATAGAGTAGATACAGCGAAGTTCTTCTCCCTCTCACACAACACCAGAACCAGGGGACATCCACTAAAACTGAGCATTGGGAGAGTTAGAACAGACAAAAGAAAATATTTCTTTACCCAGCATGTAATTAATCTGTGGAACTTCTTGCTGCAAGACGTGGTGATGGCACCTGGTCTAGATGCCTTTTAAAGGGGGCAGGAAAGATTTATGGAGGAAAAGACCATCACAGGTTACAAGCTAAGATGGGCAAATGGTTCTAGAAGTAGGATCTCTCAGAATGCCAGATGCAAGGGCGTTGCAACAGTGATCCCAATGTATCTGGTGGGCCACTGTGAGATTCAGGAAGCTGGACTAGATGGCCTTTTAGCCTCATTGAGTGGGACTCTTCTTATGTTCTTACTTCTCTGTGGCTAGTACGTTTCCAGGCCCAACTTCACATGCTGTGTTGACTTTTAAAGCCCTACATGCCCTCAGACCTGAAGGACTGCCTGTTCCCTTGTAAACTGCCCCCTGTTAAAGATCACCCGCCTGCCATTTCACAGTTTTTACATCCCACATTTTGTCCCTCCAGAGGTTCCAAAGTACCTCACAGAAAAAAATTGAACGCTGCCCATACAAGTCATACAGTAGAGCAAAAACAGCAGCAACCAAAACTTTCAAACCCCCACAAATGGTTCAGTAGGGCAAAGAATTCAGAAAGTACCACTGAAGGAGCTAGATCTTTAATCTACAGCAGAAAGCCAGCAGGGATGGAAACAGGCTCACCCCAAATGACCCAAGTTCAAAAGGATGGAGGCCACCACCAAGCAAGCCCTCCCTTGCCTCACTGCCAGCCTGGCCTCAAAAGGCAGCAGGGCACACACAAGAGCATCTCTCCCAGATCTTAATGGGCAGGAATGTTCACATAGAGAACTGGCAAGCAGTGCCAGAGATACTGCGGTGAAACTCCTCCCCAAGGGAAATCAGACTGGCTCCCTCCCTTCTGATATTTAGGTGGGGCCCAAAGGCATTCATATTTGAGATTGCTTTTAATTCAGTTTTACTCCAGTTTTATGCTGCTGCTGCTGCTACCTGTGCCTTTTCTGTACTCCACTGTGCATTTAAGAAGTGTTGTTTTAAAGTACAGAGGGCCGTCATCAGCGGGTTAGGTATCCATGGATTTCAACATCCACAGATGTTGAGCCAAAGGCTGAAGAGCCTCAGAAGGCCTCCCGTATGCAACCAGAAGTCACTTCTGGTTTGAGCCAGCCATGTCTGGGAGGTCTTCTGAGGAGGCCAGGAGCAATTTTGGATCTGCAGAGGAACCTGGATACCGAGGGCCAGTGATGTCACTAGGGTTTGAGAAACCCAGTTCGGGAGACCAGGTCATCACCCCACCCCTGCTGGTTTTTTGGCTATAACTTTTGGTAGAATACAGAGATATCAATGCAGTTTGTTTCCTTGCATTCTGCACAAAATTACATAACGATCGATATATAACAAGATGATATTATTTGAAGATACCAATATTTTAAAAATTTTGGCAAGTAGTGGAGTCACTCCCCCCCCCGTGCAAGTCACATGGTGTGGCCTGCAAACCTCCCCGCAAAGACATTAGTATGCTAAGCATCAGGTTTATACAGGCTCAGCACAAGTCACTCGATGCCGCCCAAGAAACACGACAGTCCAGTTCCAGCACTGCAGGTCCGCCTTGAAGTCCAACCAAACAAGGTGTTCAACAGCAACCCAATATCCTTCCACCCAACTCCTTTTTTTAAATCAGCAATTGACATTGCATAAGCCAAGCATGCATGAACTAAGGTCATCTGTAAAAGGCTGGCTTCGACATGTGCAAGGGTGGCTTGCAGCTATTCCTTGCCACAGGAGATGCCACCTTCCCTTATCTGCCGACAGGTCAGCTTCTTCCATCCACTTCTGGGATTTGAAAAGGAAGGGGGGCACGGAGCAGAAGAGAGTGGTTGGCTAGAGTGGTTCACTGCATCATATGTAAAACACCATTTAGAGCGCAACACCATAGTCTTCCGAGACTGAAGGATGCCAACAAGTGTACAACAGAGAGTGACTAATAAGTATTGATAATAACCAGTGCTTTGAGTTATGCCTAAAGGCCAGTGCGGTGCACTCTGAAGAAGGTGCACCTCATTGGCTGGAAGACGTTTTAAAAGCATTTCGTTTTACACAAGTACAGGGGGTCCTCCTTATCCACAGGCTCAACATCCACAGTTCTGAGTATCCATTGGTTGCTGAGCCTGTGCCAGAGGCATCAGAAGCCTCAAGCCATGCCTCCCCACTCCTCAAAACACCTCCCAGACGCGACCGGTGCAAACCACAAGCGGCTTCTGATTGCATCCGGGAGGAGGCCTGGTGCAAACTTCATAGGGCTGGGAGTGGCCCCAGGTAAGTTAGTGTGGTACAGTGCCAGCCAACCCCCCATGGATTTCAGTATCCACAGGGTCCCAAAACAGATCCCCTGTGGATAACAAGGGCCCTTACTTAAAAGCTGTACTTTTAAAGCTGCAGGTGGCAAAAGCAATCTTAAGAGGTGACCCTTCTTGTACAGGTGGGAAGGCCACATCTTCAGTGGTGCCTGTTTCGACAAGTGTCCTCATCTAACAAATGGGGTTTTTATTTTTGGTTCAGAGCAACTGCTCTTACCCATATGCAAATTTTAAGGCAACCAACTATAACCCGTCTGATTGCTCTGACCCAGAAGTTTTCTTGGTGCAAATAAGAGCCTACTGTTGATTACCCTTGCCTGGCAGAGCCCCACAAATTCACTCGTTAGGCATGAGCTTCTCTTTCCCCGCCCCCCTCCCACAGCCTGGCAAGTGACCCCATCCCATGCATCCAGCACAAAGATCTCCTTTCCCCGGGAGGCATCAGCAGTGCTGGCATCCACTTCACGTGAGCAAAGCCACCCTGGACAAAAGGGGCAGTTCACGACAACTGCAAATTCTGCCTGGCCAGCAACCCAAGTCAAAAGTAGTGACCGCCTGTCTTGTAATTACTGGATTTCGGTGCTTGTGTAATGCGTTCCCTTGTTGAGTGCACTTTACGGGTGTGATCTTGTTATGATGATGATAAGAGTTCTTTTCCCCCAGCCTCCCAGCTGTGGCTTGCCTCCTTTGAACCTTTAAGAGTTTGCTGCAGGGAGAAATGGGGCAGGCACAGCTTCTCTGTCCCAAGGATGCCAATGCTGACGGAGCGGTCATGCCTGCCAAGTCGCTTCCTGCCCTAGAGATGGTTAAAGACGCAGGGGCACTTCTCATGGGCACCGGCTGAAGTCACAAGGCTGCTGGTCGTGGGTGTTGGAGAGAAGGCAGTGAAAGGGAGGCTTTGCTGCTTGCCTGGGACTGAAGCATTTTGCAAGCGTAACGCTCCTGAGTCATTTGTTGAAGGAAAAGCAACTACTGAGTTGGTAGCAGACAGCCTGGCGCTGAAAATTTCTTGAGTGCAACTTGCCAAGGTGAAGGTAAGGAGAAGGGGCCAGAGCTCAGTGGTGGAGACCTGTTTTTGCATGCAGAGGACCCTAGGTTCAATCCCCCACAGCTTCTCCAGATGGACAGGGAAGGACTTCCTGCTCCAAATCTTGGTTAGCTGCTGAACCAACACCCCCCCCCCCAAAAAAAACCTTCCAGCCCCTTCCAGTCAGACTAGCGGTTCCCAACCCACAGTTCGTAGAACACAGGTAGTCCGTAAGTCCGTTGGCCCACTGGTCTTCAGGCAAGCAGAGCACCATGTGCTAGCTGTGTTGCCAGTGTGGGCCCGCCCTTCTTTGGCTTGGATTGACCTGAAGGAGCAATCTGGCAGCCATCACTTGGGGCATGGTGACATCATAGCACTGCCAGCAGCATGTCCTCTGTGGCTGCACACTTGGAGGTGGCCAGCTACTGTTATTGTTGGCATCCTTCAGTCTTGGAAGACTATGGTATCGCGCTCTGAATAGTGTTGTGGAACAGAGTGTCCTCTCCAGTGTGTGAAGCCTGGCTAAAGTAGGTATGGAGGATAGACTGTTACCCATGCAGCAAATCCCCCCTCTCCATGTCGCTGAAATGGTCCAATGGAAAGGCAGAAGCCAGTACAGTTGGTTCCAGCAGCATTGCAGGAGTTGCCAGAACGTGACTGTGTTCAGCCATGAACTGCCTCAGAGACTCCAGCTCCCGATGGCCAGTTACTGTAGGAAGCACCTATTTACCTCTCACCTCTAAAACTCTGATGTCCACAAGGCTGCATGCAACTTAAAAAGGGAACCCAACCCATAATTAAAGCAATTTCGGCTGAAAAACATGCATTCTATTTAAAAAAAAATCAAAGGACAGCAACAAAATGAAAATGAAGCAGATCCCAAAAGACAAGAGCTGGTTACAAAACCAGTGACGCTCAACTGACGGGTTCTACATTCTAGAAGCCTGCAGCATCCAGCAACTGGACTGCAGGGCAACGCTTGACGTTCAATGAGCAAGCCAACTGTCAATCACATTAACTGTAAAAAAAAAAATATACAACAGAATGCGAACAAATTGTGAACCTGTATGCCAAGCATCACAGAAGTTATTCCGCCCATCAGGAAAGGCCGCTTTACAGCCGTGACACAGAACATTTTGGAAGTCCCACAGAAGCACTGCAGGGTTCATACTCACAACCATGGGAGAAGAGGAAAAGTAAATTAGAAACAGATTCCTTGAAGGAGCTTGCAGCTGCAGGCTCCTTTGGCAAAGCTCACACCCACCCACGAGGCGTCGCTTTCCTTGTGCCAGGGTGACCAGACATCCTCTTTCCCCAGGATATGTCCTCTTTTTTAGCCTCATGTCCCGGAAAAGAACTTAAATGTCCTCCTTTTCCCTTGTGAGTAGGCCCCTGCAAGCAACACATAGACTTTTTGTAATTAATAAACTGTTACCCTGCACATGCCTGATCTTGTCTGATCTTGGAAGCTAAGCAGGGTCAGGCTTGGTTAGTACTTGGATGGGAGACCGCCTGGGAATACCAGGTGCTGTAGGCTTATACCATAGTCATTCAAGACTGAAGGTTGCCAATCAAACTATATGTAATAAATAATGGGCAGAATCCTAACCAACTTTCCAGCACTGACATAGCTGTGCCAATGGGGCATGCACCACATCCTGCAGTGGAGAGGCAGTCAAGGGGGCCTCCTCAAGGCAGGCATGTTTGTTACCTTACCTTGGGACTGCATTGAGGCTAGGCCAGTGCTAGAAAGTTGGTTAGGATTGCGCCCTATGTAGTATAGTTTTAAATTTAATAAGTGAGGGCCTAATCCTATCCAATTTCCCAGGGCCAGTGCAGCAGTGCCAATGGGGCTGCACTGCTTCCTGTGATGGGGAGACAGTCACAGAGGCCTCCTCAAGGTAAGAGAATGTTTGATCCGTTATCTTGGGACTGCATTGTGCTTGCACCAGTGCTAGAAAGTTGGATAGGATTGGGCCCTAAGATAGTGTTTAAATTAGCCATAAGAAATCAATATACGAGTGTTTTTTAGCTTTTATTTTGTCATGTTCTACATTCTTTTTTGGATGTCCTACATTTTGGGGCACCTTGTCCTCTTTTGTGGTTATGACATCTGGTTCCCCCACCCTGTGCAAGGAGGCAAACCACAGCAATTGCATCCAGTCAATAAACACCAGTCAGTCAGTACGTGCACATACCCTGACAATTTGCAGGTTGGGTGGCTCTTACCAAGAGGGAAGGAACATTTTGTGGAGGAGAACCCTGTAGAAACTGAAATGGAGCTGCACATGTGTGTTTAGTTGAGTCTTGATCCACTTCAAAGGGCAGGCAAAGGGGAACGCAAGGCCACCATAATGGTCCTGATCCGATGAACAAGGAGTTCAACAATTGCTCCATAATGCAGTCATGCCCCCCCCCCAATAGTAAAAAGGATTTAAAAAGAGGCTTGAATGGCTGGTAAAGTGAAACAGATTTTTTTTTTTAGTCTTGTAAGGCTAGGTGGGTCCTGATAGAGTGTCATTTTAAAAAGTGGGTCTGCTAAAACATTTGGGAACCACTGCCCTAGAGAAAGCACAGTTTAAACACAGAGATCAAATATAGCACAATTGGTAAGTAGAGTGCATCTTATGGTGCAAGGATATCGAGGCCATATCATGCCAGAGACATCCTCTCTGGCGCATAACTACCCTAGTTAGAACCTATCCAAATCGAGTCACGCGATATCCTTCATCCAAGAACATGGTGTTTCAAAGCCCTCTGCCTATCCCAAGTCACTTTAGAATCCCTTGCGGCCCAAATGTAATGCTGATTCATCAATAACATGGTACGACATTAGTCATGCAACAGCCAGATTTCCCCATGTGCAACTTTGCCCAAGTGCACGGCCCTAAGCACTTTTGTGCATCAGGAATCAGTGCAGAAAGACAGACAGAGAGGCTCGCGCACGGCAGTTAAGACGAAACTGACAAACTGCAACCAGCAGCACATTTTGAACCAAGCAGCACACGTGAACCCCAGAGTGAAAAACAAAAGCCGATTGCCACTTCTCTCAAGAGACATTCAAAACTGGGAGGGGTTGGGGAGAAGCCTGGATACAGAAACCTCCCCATGAACGACATTCAGGGATGGCCAACTTTTCAGTCCTACTCCAGGAATACACAACACCGTACATTTCAATTACAGTTGCTGCCTTTAATGAATGACACTCTTGACAATAGTTGCTTTGGCCTTTAAGGTCTTCCTGGGGAAAAAGTGCTGTATCATGGCCAGCTCAGGACTCTGATGCAATTCTGGACTTTCACTCTTATGGTTCCAAAGTCAAGTAACTCCTACAGAGGCAGGAGGGAGGAAGGGCAGGCATGCTCTGCTTTCAATTGCTTACCGTCACTCTTGGAATTTTAAGCAAAGGGGAAAACCCCATTAAACCAGTGATTAGTCACAAACCGTTCTGTGGCAGAGAACTGTAAGCCTGAGCAAGACAATGAATACATGCACTGCCTGTCCAGGAATGTCAGGAGTTATGGATGCAAAAGTCAGCTCGTTCCTAGCATCCAGCTGTACAATATTTGAGAGAGGGGTCCCTTTCCTTGGTTGGCAGTACTCCAACCTTTCACTCTGGCAGCACGACCTGCCTGCCAAGGAATCTTCCCTGCATGTCTGCCACGCAGACAAGGCATCCCTCTGGATTGCAGCAGATTCTGGGGAAGGTTCTAGAATGCACACTGGGTTCCTGCAGGGTGCAAGATAGGAAGGGGGCTTAACCCAACACACTCTGGTGGCTGTATGCTGCAGGGGAAGATGGACAGTGGTAGAAGATGATCCCATAGGAAACCTCAACCACCATCACTTGGAAGGTGAACATTTGGAAGACACCAGCTTTTTGTTAAAATGACAGAAAAACAGCAAATATATGATGTTTCTGCCTTGCTGCTGTTCTGCTTTTAGTGTATTAAAAACAATTACTGTCATTTTGCTTGCCTTAAAATTGTCTGCTTTTATTGTGTAAGCCACCTTTGATTGCATGAACCACCTTTGTCATTCCTTTAACACAGGTGTTCCCAAACTGTAGGTTGCGATGCCCTGGGGGTGTCATGAGGCACTCTGTGGGGCAGTATGGACTGCCCACTACCCAGCAGCAAAACCGCTACACGGTTGCTACAAAGAGCACAAGGAGGTTCAGCTCCGCTGGCTGAGCTCTTGTGTAGTGATCGGAAAAGGCCTCCTGCCAACACCAAGCCCCTTACTACCATTTGTAGCATCACATCATGATCTCCGAACCCAGAAGTAACTGGCAATGACATCATCAGGCGTTACCTCTGGGAACATTTGCACGTAGGGAGTCACAGGCCAGAGAAGGTTGGGAAGCGCCGCTTTAACAGGACAATATACAAATATTTCAAACAAATAGGAAGTGCTCCCCCACTCCTGATACTACTGGGAATCTTTAAAGAAGCAGCACCTGTATCCCTCTGAGTGTGCAAAGTGCTTTCAAGTCTATTATCTGGATGTAGCCCTGACAACAATCCTGTAAAGCCAACATTATCCTGAAGACTGAGACTGACTGGGAGCAAAGGCCACCTAGTTAAGGATAACAGTGAGATCCGAAATAGGAGAAAATCTCAACTTGCAGCTTTGTCTCTCTCAGCCCCCAAGCTAGTCAACATTTATGTAGCGCTCTGAACACTCTAAAGCATTTCGTGTACAATAGCCCTGTGAGGTAGGCCAGCGTTCTCCCTGAATTGCAGGTAAGAGGCCTGGGAGAGAGCAGCTTACTTTCTGCACAGCCAAGGGCATGTGGAGTGGAAAACAAGATTCAGACTTCCAAACCCTAGACCAGTTTTTCAGCCACAACATTACAACATACCTCCTAATTAATTCCTAAGATCACAACTGGAAAATAAATAAGTCAGTCCCTGTCCCGTGATGTGCTCAAGGCAAGTTTCCTGCCGTACTTCAGAGGGAAGATTGCAAAAACTGGAGCCAATAGATTCAGGCTACCAGCCCTCCACCTTTTGTATTGCAAAGCGAGGAAAGCCCACTGCCACCCAAAGACGCATCAACCGGAATGCCAGTAACAAATCCTGTGTATGCCTAAAGCAGCCAAGCAAGACGAAAGCCAGGGAAAGCATACCAAGACACACTTTGAATAACTACACGCTGGCAGGAGGTCGGCCCCTCCTTTTTTGCCAGTCATCATGAGACAAAACTTACTGGAAGGCAAGCAAAGGGTTTGGACATGGGACAAAATAATGTTTCTCCCGGTTATGGCAAGCAACTCAAAAACAGAAAAGCATGTGGATTCTGGAGAAAGAGAGAGAAAATATGCAGGATGTCAAATTCTTTTGAGTGCAGTGAACTATTTTAGGCTCTGCCACTCAACTCAAAAAGGTACCATAATGGAAAACAGAGGCCCACATTCAGATGCCAACACAAAAACATGGTTTGATCCTGGTTCCGCGAGACACTGGTGTGTCTCGGGATCACACGCTCTCCATGCCCACATTGCATTCAACAGAAGGAATTTTAACTTCCAGGAGAGCTAGGATGGTGTAGTGGTTCTGGAGTAGGAGTGGTTCTGGAGTTGGACATGGACCTCGAAGATCCAAGTTCAAATCCCTGCTCAGCCAGGAAGCTTCCTGAGTGACCTGGGGCCAGCCACTCTCTCCCAGCCTCACCTACTTCACAAGGTTGTTGTGGAGATGAAAAGGAAGGGGGGAACTATGTGCACCACCCTGAGCTCCTTGGAGGAAGGGCAGCATAAAAATGTGAAAAATAGTATTTTAAAAAATAAATAAACTTTCAGACCTGGTTTAGATCAGTGGGCTTCAACTTGTCCGAAGCTAGATTCCACCTCAAACCCCACCTTCAACAGCTCCAGTAGCATGGAGATAGGCAGATAAGCCATCACAGCTCCACTTCTTTCCCTACCAGGGGCCAAATGTGCCCCCTTTTTTCCTTCCAGGCCTACTAGAAGAACAGGAGGGGCAGAGAGTGGCATAGTAAAGCTACCAGGTGGAGAGAGAGAAGACATGAGACAGGGCAAGGCACAGTAAGAGTAGTGGGAAGACCAGAGCAGAAAAAGTAGGTGGGTTGGTGAGAGACTGAGGGGGGCTGTGCTGAAGATTGGGGGGCTTGGACAAAGTGGCTCTGCAAAGCCACAGTCTCCAGCAGGATAGACCACACCAAGGACACTTGGTTTGAGGTTGGGGCCCAGCCCTACCACAACCAACCCGAGGTCAGGTTGTCACTCACTCCTGGGTCTCTAACCAGCCTTTGCTCTAAGCCGGTGATGCGCAGGACTTGATGCAATGAACAAACCCAGCAAATCCCAGTTTCCTCAAACAAGTATAATAAACGCAAGTGGTTCAGTCTAGGAATTGGGATTCCAATTCACGTCATGCAGAACCAGGATGAAATGAACAGGGTGTTCACCTGTAACTGCTGTCCTTTGAGGGGCCATTTGTGCAGTCACACCAGTGGGATTCTGCGCCCGTACAGAGTCCCGTTCAAAACCTTCTAGAGTAGACTCTAGCAGTCTTATTCAAACTGTGTGGCGTGGCTCCTTAGGGAGGCGCCAGGAACTCAAAGGGGAGGTGCGGGATGTCCTCCACCTCCGCAGCGAAACAGTCACACCCCCGGGCAGAATACGAACCGTCTGCCCGTCTCTGCACTTTTTTTTAAAGCAGAAGAAACCCGCCCTCTTCCGAGGGTGCTCGGCTTGCAATCCTTAACCCTGGCTGATCCTTGCCTGGTTCCTAGTTCCCAGCCTGGGATCACTTCTCATCAAAGTGAAATCTCTCTTTTCGACCCCTCCCTCTTCTTCTCCCCCCTTTCCATCTCCAAACCTTCCCACTTTCCTCCCCCTCCCCTTAAAGTTGTTTCCATGCAGTTGACAAAGGGGGAGGGGAGAGACAAGCACACACTTTACTTGGCCAGGAGCAGAAAAAGGGTACTGTTTTTAAAGTGATTTATTAATCTGGTTGTTTGACTGAAGAGGAAAGTGATGAATCTTGCTATTTGAAGGGAATACTTATCAGCCATTGATGAAGTGATTGCCAGCCCAATCCTAACCACACTTTCCTGGGAGTAAGCCCCATTGACTCTAATGGGACTTACTTCTGAGTAGACATGCATAGGCTTGAGCTATGCATCTCCTAGTATAGGAAACAAATCAGCTTCCTAACCAAGCCTGACTTGGACAACCAAGTTATTCCTAACTATATCAGCTCTGATATATTTTCATGGTCTATTTTTGTTTGCCCCACCAGCTGCTGGAGAAATTTAATTTCATTAAATTAATAAAGGGTTCAATCCTATCCAAGGAGAATGGGAGAAATGACTAGTTGGATTGGGGTCCACAGGGGTGTGTGAGTGTAATGTTGGTCAGACTGGTTGTTCACAAAGTTCGTTTGATAAAACAATTCTACTGGTATGCTTACAAAGTTTTAAAAAATGAGTCCTCCTGGACCAGACAAAATCTACCTACTCTAGCATCCTGTCTCCAACAGTGATCAGCAGCTAATCATTTATAAAACATGTATATTGCTGTGTATTAATAATATATTTTTAAGACCTGCATTTAATTAATGATATGATTAATATAATTAATATTAATATAGTTGATATATATTTAATATTTATTATATTATAATAAATATAATATGTTGTTGGCATCCTTCAGTCTCGGAAGACTATGGTATCGTACTCTGAATGGTGGTTCTGGAACAGAGCGTCCTCTCCAGTGCATGAAGCCTGGGTAAAGTAGGTACGGAGGATAGGCTGTTACCCATGCAGCAAATCCCCTCTCCACGTCGCTGAAATAGTCCAATGGAAAGGCAGAAGCCAATATGGTTGGTTCCAGCGGCGTCACAGGAGTTGCCAGAACGTGACTGTGTTCAGCCATGAACTGCCTCAGGGGCTCCGGCTCCAGATTTTGCCTCGAGGTTGACTCCTGAAGCCTTTTCCACAACCGGATGTAGCCACAAGGCAGTGGAGGTTTGGGATCAGAGTTTTCCTTCTCTCAGATGAGCTGCCTTCCCAGGCTAGCGAGTCCCATCTACCCGGTGGTATAATATTATATTATATTTAATATAGTTAATATTTCTGGCCACTTCCTGTTTAATGATGTCACTTCCAGCCCTCAGGAACATGATGGGGAGTCATGGCCAACAGCCACGGGGGTCAAGGGAGCCACTGGCCGGAAAAGTTTGAGTACCACTGCTCTAGAGCAGCGATTTTCAGCCAGTGTGCCGCAGGAGTGTCATTTACTAGTAGAGCCATTGGGGGATGTGAGCGCCCACTGGCGGTGCAGTGTGCCTTGTCAACTGTCAAAAAAAAACCTGAAGGTGGGTGCCCTGAAAATTTTAGGACCTTGTCAGTGTGCCGTGAGAAAGGTTGAGAACTGCTGCTCTAGAACTCGGACTCAAGATCTCGATGCAAGCCACGCTAAAAGCTTGCTGAAAGACTGAGCATGCTCAAGGAGGTGCGATTCACACGCTTGTCCTCGGTTCAAACAGAGACCGCCGCAGCAGCACTGGCAAAACAAGAAAGAAATACTGCAGAAAGAAAGAAATACCCTCCCTACTGCAGCAGGGAAGAATGTGGGTTGTGTGACTACTCAGACAACCTCTTCTCTGTTGTTTCCGTGCATGGGACCACTGAGAAACCAGTATCTTTTAAGACAGCATGACCTTTTTGCCACATCAGAGAAAATCCAACTTCCCTTATTTTACAGCAGAACAGGATCCAGTGGTCACTTATTCAGCAACACTCTCCTCCGGTCATATATTCTCCCTATATGTTTCTTTTCTTTCTCACTTCTAACTTGGGTCCTCCTTAACATCAGGGAGAGGTTCCTAAATAAGGCATAGTAGTGGAAATCATAATAAGCCTAAACCTGCCCCCCCCAAAAGCTTAAAGAAAGTCTTCCTGCACAAAAAGAACTAGCATGTCAGGCAAATGGATTCTTTCTAGCCATCTCCCTGACATGCTAAATTTCTATGTGCAAAGAGGTTCAACAGTAGAACTAGATCCAATGGGTACAAACTCCAAGAGAAGAAATTCCAGCTGGACATCAGGAAAAAAATATTGACCGTAAGGGCAGTTTCTCAGCGGAACACATTGCTGAGGGAGGTGGAAGATTCCCCTTCACTGGAGATCTTCAAGCAAAGGCCCGACAGGCACCAGCTGGGGATTGCTCAGTGGTTCCCAAACTGTGGGTCACAACCTGATTTTTGGTGGGTCCCCCAAAGGGTGATGGAAAGATCAGATAACTAATGGCCTCAAGCCCTGACGCTGTTCAAAAATCAGAAACTGTAGCTGCTAAATACCCTGCAAAGAACTCAGCTCCTGCAGTTTGCAAGCATGTGTAAATATACTGTGGCTGTTGCCACCACACCAGAGATTAGTCCTTTACCATTCCGTGGGACATAGTCACCCATGCTTGCAAGTTCCTTGAGTTGGGACTTGTCTTGCAATTGATAACCGAAGCAACTCCCCCCCCCCATTTCCTTACTATGCTTCTGAATAGGTTCCTTAATCTTTTAAGCCTGCCTAATCACTACATTGGGGAAAGGGAAAACAAACCGACAAAGGGAGCTTGTGAAAATGGATTCTGACACCTCATAAGCCAGTTGGCAGCTGTTCTGCCAAGCAAAATTAGTTCAGTGAGGGGGAAATGGTTTTCAAGGTTGTCGTCCCGAAAGGAATGCAGGAGGGACCCCCCCCCCCAAAAAACGAACACACACCCCTTCCTCCTAACAGTAGCATAGCCAAGGGCGGCAACGGCTGGGGCAGTGACATCACGACATCACTTAATGCCATGATGTCACTTCCACGTTCAGAGGAGGGTGGCAGTGGCTTCACAATGGGGCTGCCACCACCCCCATTCCTTCTCCAACAGCTTCCCGGATGATTTCGACCTCTGCCAAGCCACTATAGGTCTCCTAGCAGAGCTCTGTGCTTGGAGGTTTGCGGCGGCTCAGCTGATGCCAAGTGTTGGTCAAAAAGCTACTGTTCAGCGGGCCTCCCTTCAACTGGTGACCAGGGCACGTGCTCTGCCTGCCACACCATAGATATGCCACTGTCTCCTAAACACTATACACAATAACTTGAAAGTTTTCCATTTCTTAGGAATGCCAACCACCGCCTCTGTGTCACCACAAGGGATCCACAACTCCATCTGCCTGGCCGCCACTCTAAGCAACATGAGAATTATCCTCCAGTTCTGTGGAACGGAGGGGAACCCGTTTTTACAGTAGGCTGCAGAAAAATGCTGCAGCCTTCATGTTTTGCACACATCTCCCCTCCAAAGATAGGGAATGAGCAGGCGGGACTTTCTAGTCACCCAGCACAATGTAGGAGAAGCCCCCTTCCCCAAGTTCTCTGGTATTTGTAGAACACACTGAGAAAGCAAAGGTTCAGTGACAAGCACCTAGATTTGTGCATAAAGCTTCTATCGCATCAGAACCTTGCCCAATATTGTCAAACACTTGGAAACAGCTCTCCAGGGTCCCTGTCCTTTCCCAGTCCCACCTGGAGACACAGGAGACTGAAGTGGGGACCTTCTCCACGCAGATGTTTTGGCCACTGGGCGATGTAGCTGGCCAGAACAGAAAAGCCAAAATGACTGCAACCCTCTACCTTCGAAAACATTCTCTGCATTACCCAAGAACTCCTAAATTCCACACAGCTGGAACAACGCAAAGGTGTGAAAACGCTACCCAGGAGTAGCTGTTGCAAGCCCAAACGAGAAAGAGTAGTTTAATCACCATTTTCAAAGCTACGCTGCCCACATCTTGCACATTTATGAGTCTGTCTCCTTCCTGCAGGATTCACATCTGCCATGGTCTGAAGCATTTCAGTCAACTGGGTTTGGGGATCAAAGGTGGCACAAGGTTCAGAAGAAAGCCTGCCATTTTTCAAAACCTCAGCCTGTGAGGAAAGAGAGGACACAGTCAGGTTAGGAAGGGTCCATCTCCAGGACCAACTGAGGTGGTCACCTCAGATAGTAAATTGACACAAGGTGTCCACTTCCCCACACCACCTCCCACTCACTGAATTAAAAGAGGAGGACAGGGTGGAAAAGGAAAAGAGAAGAGAAAGGTGGGCTAGAGCATTAGAGACACTCTAGCCCACTATTCTATTCCCCCACTTTGTCCCCCTCTTCCTCTTTTAGTCCAGAGAGTGGGAGGGAGAAAGAAGAAGAGGCTGGCATATTACCAGGCAAGGGGGGGTAGCTTATGGCAGGCTGCCACAGACTGGCTCTGAGGCAGAGTCAGGTACAAAGTACTGCCTTAGGGGAGGAGCTAAAGCTCAGCTGTAGAAAATCTGCTTTCCCTGCAAATTGTCCCAGGTTCAGTCTCCAGTATCTCCACGTTGGGCTGAAAAGACCTCTGTCTTAAACCCTGCCGAGATGCGGCCGATCAGTGCAGACAAAGATGAGCTAGAAGATGAACCAAGAGTAAAAAAAACAGCCCGGCATTCAAGGTTGAGAAGTGCTATAGGAGAAATCAGCTTTAGGCATCTGGAAAAGTGCCAGGCAGCTATCCAAACACCAAAGGCAGTGCTTTCTGCAACTTGTTCAGGACATGTTTGCCGCCACAATCAAGGCAGGATCCCTAGCATACGATCGGACAGCAATGGCCTGAGAACTGCTTACGTCAGCTTTAATCGCTTCAATGCCAAGGTTCCTCTCCTCACCAAGAGCTCTGCAGGTCTCAACTCACAGCGCAACCAAGAGGTTCATTAGCTGGTTGCGCAATCTCAGTTAATCACTAGACACTTGGAAGAGGCGAAACAGGCTCTTCCTTATACCAAAGGAAGCCAAGATGGGGCGATACGGGATGGACTCTGCCCTCCTCATGTGCTAAGATTACACGCCACGTTATGAGATCTGCTTCTCAGGCACAGCAACACCATCACCACCAACGCATGTGCTCCCACCTTCTCACATTGCGATGCCCTGCCTATCTACACCCAGCCTCAAAATTCCCACCTTCTCTTCCATTGGCAGTCAGAAAAATTCTAGGCAGATCATCGCTCCAGCCACCTGGATATCTTTAAGTGAACCAAATAATTTAAAATACTTTCCTGTTTGGGCACCGGGTGCTCCTTGATAGCTGAAGCACTCTGGGAAGGAAAGATGGAATGAGGACTCCAAAAGGCAAAGAATGCTACAGGTTCTGAGTCACCATTCTCTTCACTGAAACTCATAAGAACAGCCCCACTGGATGAGGCCATAGGCCCATCTAGTCCAGCTTCCTGTATCTCACAGCAGCCCACCAAATGCCCCAGGGAGCACACCAGATAACAAGAGACCTCATTCTGGTGCCCTCCCTTGCACTCCCTTGCAAACTCAAGGAAAGAACAGAGAAATTTCAACCCAAATACATCAGCCACGTATGTCACAGGGCAAAACAATGCTGCATGTTCACTAGCATGGGTGGCACATGCAGGGAGAAGGGTAGCTGTGCAACAGAGAGCCTTGTAGCACCTTGGAGGCGAACCAATTTTTCATAGCATCCGTGACAATCACTTGTACAAAGTTTCACCATAGGCCAGGGGCGTCAAACTCATTTCATACAGTAGGCCAAATAGCATTCATGGCATCTGCTGAGGGGCAGAAATGTCATCATTAAGTAGAAGTGATGTCATTAGTCAGATGACGGCCAGAAAGGAAGCAGGAAGTGAAGTCATTAGGCTGATGATGACCAGAAATAAGCACTTGGTTCTCATGCAGAAGCCCATTAGCTGCAAATGACAGAAAAGAAAACGTACACCTCTTGATCATGGTTTCAAGAGAGCCAAATTATCACACAGGCCACCCTTTCAGCAACACCACTTGTGCCACAGTGTCACTTCACAGTCCAGCAGACAAGAGGTGCCTTGTGAAGCAACACCTCAGCAGACGCAGCACTGCTGAAAGGGTGGCCTGAGGGATGACAGGCTCTCCAGCACCCCAGCTGCATCTCACTGTCTCAGCCTTCTCGGTCTTCCCCTTCCCCCAACATTCTTTGCCTTCAGAGGCCACCTGAAGCTGGAAAGGCAGCTTTGGAAGAGCCCAATTATAATAGGGACCATTTAAAGTGCTTCCAGGGGTTGCACCTTCCACCTTGCAGGCCTTGTGACTGATACCCCTGCCATAGGCCACTAAGCTCACACTGCAGTTAATTAGCTCGTTCAAGGTGCCAAGACCTCCTGGATTTCTTTTAAAAGTGCGCACACCATTCAAGAGGCTAAAGATGCTGACACCAGTGCACATGGCTAACTAGTCAGACAAGTCCCTTTTAATCCATTTCTACCCAGCCCACAGGTGTACACATTTGATCCCTGTTACGTATATGCAACATTGGTCAGAAATGGCTTTAAGGGGGAGCAGGAGAAAAGCAACTGTCCCGTTCCAATCCAGCATAGCTGTTTGCGGGTATTGAATGAAAGGCTACAGCTCAGTGGGAAAGCATTGCCTTTGCATGAAGAAAGTTCCAGGTTCAGCCTTCGGTGTCTCCATACGGAACAAAGAATAATTCCTGTCCAAAGGAATAATTCCTGTCCAAAGCTGTCCAGACAGTTGCGGCCAGTCAGCGTTGACAATACTGAATTAGATGGCCCAACAGTCCAACTCAGCAGGAGGCAGCTTTCTACAAATTTCTCTTCGCCTTAAAAAAAAAAATTATAATCCATTTTGGAACAGAGAACCATTTTCATATTCCTTCGCTACATAAACCGCTTTGCAAACTTTTTGTTGCTGGTGAAAAATGCTGCATACATTCATCTTAACATTCTCTGTGCTGCAGTTTGACTGGCTGCTTAACACAACAGACAGCAGTTACAGCAGACCTGGAAGGTGGCTACGTCCAAGTTCAACAATGCTATGAAAGAGTCCTTCAAGCCAAACCAGAATCTGGGCCGCACCAAAAAACAAGCGATAATTAAGGAAGAGACATCCTCCTTGCATCTTCCCCTTTTCTTCTACAGGCACACAGCTCAGTGCATGAACTCCGGCTCCAAAAGCAGAACCCATCTACAACACCCAAAGGCAGACCCTGTCACATTTTTGTCAATGAAAGTTGCAGCCACAGATGTCCGCGCTACCGCCTGACCGAACTAGAGGCACACAGTTACCAGACAGTTTTTGCAATACACAATCCCAGAAGAGAAGTCACTTCTCGCACTACTCCACTAAATACCACAAAGGAAGTTCAAGGTGGCAAGTGTAAAAGGGACCCCGGCGACCAGCGTCTACTCAGAAGTCAGTCTGGTAAAGTTCAATAGCATTTGCTCTCAGGTAAGTGTGCAGCCCAGGTCTGTTTAGGAAGGCAAGAAGTGATTTTGATGCAGTTGAGCTCCTTTGAGTTAAAACACCGGTGGCCCAGCAGTAACTAAAAGCACAATCCTATACACGTTTATTTTGTCAGTGGCATTTACTCACAAGTAAGGGATTGCAGTCCAAGCACCAGGGAGATGTAGCCAATGCTATTATTTGCTTTGCACATTTCACCCTTTGCTTTGCACTCTCTTAAATAAATAAGACTTATTTTTTAAGCAAGTTCACCCAAGTTAAATGTTACACTCGTATGAGCATGTGTCTTTGTTTTCAATGCCTGCAGTGCAAATGCAGCCTCACTGCATCCAGATTCAGATCATTTTAAATATGGGAGGGAGTAGTGGCTCAGTGGTAGGGTACCATGTCTTCCAAATCAGAAGTCCCTGGTTAAATCCCTTGCATGTTCTCGCAGGGCTGGAAAAGACCCACATCTGAAACCCTGGAGAGCCACCAAATGTCAAGGCAGACACCACTGAAGGAAACTGACCACTGATCCAACTCCTCATTCAACATGATCAAAACAAGGAGGACTGACTTTTTGATTACAAGGCAGAATTAGTGGTAGATGGCTAGAACATTAATATTTAACAGTGGCAGTGTGCTTGGTCATCCTTCCTGCTTCCCTACTCTCTAGCCACAAGCGGATTCACACACACCAGGAAGTGGCCTGACTTCTACCGGTCAGGCCACTGGCCCATTCCGCTCAGAGTGACCAGATGTCTTAGCTACAAAAGAGGACAAGGCGCCCCAAAATGAAGGACATCCAAGAAAAACGTAGGACATGGCAAAATAAAAGCTAAAAACCATTTAAAACCATAAAAACCATATATTGATTTCACATGGTTAATTCAAATGCTATATTACTTTATCATTAAGTTTAAAACTATATTATATATAATATATTAATTACAAGAAGGCTATGCGCTGCCTGCAAGGGCCTGCTCACAGGGGAAAGGAGGACATTTAAGGTCTTTTCCAGGACATGAGGCTAAAAAAAAAAGAAAAGAGGACATGACCCGGAAAAAGTGGACATCTGGTCACCCTGATTCTGCTCTGTAACTGACTACACTGGTTGGTTGGCAGCACCTCTCCAGGGTTTCAGGGTGGGAACCAACCTGGGACCTCCGACTTACAGCCCAATCCCATGCATGTCTACTCAGAAGTAAGTCCCATTAGAGTTCATGAGGCATACTCCCAGGAAAGTGTGGGTAGGAGTGGGCTGTCAATCAGCAGGATCTCAAGCCAATACAGGCTAAACAAATATTCTCCCCTACAACAACAAAAAGTGAATAAATGCATGGGGTAAGAGGGTCAAGTTTGGAGCTCATAAGGCCAGCAACACTAATATAGGGGCTGGAAGGGGAACAGGTGCGCTCCAGGATGTTGGTAGTCAGTTATTATCTCCCCTGCAAGGAAAAAGAAAACTATTCCAACAGGAAGTGGGTATTAGCCCTTTTACAATTACAAAAGGAGAATCCCACCATTGACTGTGGAACACTTTGCAAAACTAAGGTTGTAGCCCAGTGGCAGAAACTTTGATCCTTTGCAGCAGTACTGCCAAGTAGGGCTGTGGGGGGGGGAGAGCCCCCTTGGAGAACCACTGCCAGCCAGTGTTGGCAACACCAGGCAAGGGAGAACATAAGAAGAGCCCTGCTGGATCAGGCCAAAGGCCCATCTAGCCCAGCTTCCTATATCTCACAGTGGCCCACCAAATGTCCCAGGGAGCACACAAGACAACAGACACAATCTTCATCCAGGTGCCCTCCCCTG
This sequence comes from Tiliqua scincoides, assembly GCF_035046505.1. Lineage (NCBI taxonomy): Eukaryota > Metazoa > Chordata > Lepidosauria > Squamata > Scincidae > Tiliqua > Tiliqua scincoides. The sequence goes on along the minus strand of NC_089831.1, from coordinate 8,657,746 downwards.
CATCTGGCAATCAGAGGCAGCTGGCAATCAGAGGCAGTTTTAACCAAGAGTTGCATATACCTACTATGACTTGTAACCCATAATAAACTTCGCCTTTGTCCAATGCCCTCTTAAAGGCATTCAGGCAAGATGCCATAACTACTACTTGTGACAGAGTTCCACAAACTAATTACACGCTGGGTAAAGAAATATTTTCTTCTGTCTGTCCTAACTCTCCCAACACTCAGCTTTCATGGAAAAGCAATGGTGCAACGCAGTATGCGGCGGCTTTGTAAAGTATATAGAAGGAAGAATGCACAAGGAAAGCTAGCAAGGAGCCTGGGTTAGTTCAATAGTCAATGGGTGGGTGGACAGAAAGAGGGGGAGAGAGGAAGAAAGATGCACACTTCATAGTCACTGGTCTCTTATAGGGCAGTGAGATGCACAGAATTCCCATGCCAGGCTCTTTGGAGTGGGGTGGTGGTGGTTAATCTTATAACGGGGGGCTGTTGCAGTGAGGCAAATTGCACCCCCCCACTAACAGAGATGGGGCTGTTGCAGTGGGGCACAATGCACCCCCCCCCACTAACAGAGAGGGGGGCTGCTGCAGTGGGGCAGATGGCAACTTGAACACTAACGGAGAGGGGGGCTGCTACAATGGGGCAGACGGCACCCTCGCAACTGAGGGGAGGGCTGCTGCAGTGGGGCAGATGGCACGCTCGCAACTGAGGGGAGGGCTGCTGCAGTGGGGCAGATGGCACCCCCCCAACTAACAGAGGTGAGGGCTGCTGCAGTGGGGCAGATGGCATCCTGAACACTAACAGAGAGGGGGGCTGCTGCAGTGGGGCAGATGGCACCCTCGCAACTGAGGGGAGGGCTGCTGCAGTGGGGCAGATGGCATCCTGAACACTAACAGAGAGGGGGGCTGCTGCAGTGGGGCAGATGGCAACTTGAACACTAACGGAGAGGGGGGCTGCTACAATGGGGCAGACGGCACCCTCGCAACTGAGGGGAGGGCTGCTGCAGTGGGGCAGATGGCACGCTCGCAACTGAGGGGAGGGCTGCTGCAGTGGGGCAGATGGCATCCTGAACACTAACAGAGAGGGGGGCTGCTGCAGTGGGGCAGATGGCACCCTCGCAACTGAGGGGAGGGCTGCTGCAGTGGGGCAGATGGCATCCTGAACACTAACAGAGAGGGGGGCTGCTGCAGTGGGGCGACGGCATCCCCGCACTAAACCAGGGCAGGGCTGCTGCAGCGGGGCAGGTGCGCCCCCCGCTGCCCTTCCTCACCTTGACGGAGTCCACGGGGTACATGACGGTGTGCTCCAGGATGCCGGCCACCGCCCCGGCCGTCATGTGCGTGTAGAGAGAGGCGCTGGCCGGAAGGCACTCGTACTCCTCCGCGGCGGGACCCTGGCCGTCCACCGGGAGCCCGGGGGCGGCTGCCGGCTGCAGGGGGCTCCCCGCCGTGGCTGCGGCTGCCGCAGCCGCCTGGCCGCCCCTGCCCGCCGCGCAGCTGAGCTCCATGCGTCCGAAGAAGAGCTGGAGGGAGGGGGGAGAAAGTTCACTTCTGGAAGTCACACCCCTCCGCCCCCCGGGCCGCCCGCCCCGCCGCGCCCCCCGCCTGGCCGGGCAGCCGGAGCCAATGGCCGCGCGCAAAGGCGCTGCGTAAAGGCGCCCGCACCGGCCAGCCGGGAAGCGCCCGCTGACTTACAGGCAGCCCAGCGAATCCCCGGGAAGGGCGGCGCGGGGCGAGGCTGCGATCGGAGCCCGGCCCACGAAAGCAGAGCCGCCCCCCCCCCCGGCAGGCTGCCAAGAGGCGCCTCCTCGGTGGTGGCGTGGATGCCCAGCCCGGGACAGGGAGAGCCTAGGCGTGTCTACTCAGAAGTAAGCCCCACGGTAAATCAGTGGGGCTTACTCCCAGGGAAGTGTGGCTAGGATGGCGGTGGTGCGTGGACGCGCCTCTTGCCCTGCCCGCAGCCCTGGAGGGAGTGGGGGAGCCACATCCTAGGCGTGTCTACTCGGAAGTAAGCCCCACTGTAAGTCAATGGGGCTCACTCCCAAGGAAGTGTAGCTCGGATGACGTGGATGCTCCTATTGTCCAGCCCGGGAGGGAGGCGGGGAGCCCCATCCTAGGCACGTCTACTCAGAAGTAAGCCCCATTGTAAGTCAATGGGGCTTACTCCCAGGGAAGTGTGGCTAGGATGGCGGTGGTGCGTGGACGCGCCTCTTGCCCTGCCCGCAGCCCTGGAGGGAGAGGGGGAGCACATAGGCACGTCTACTCAGAAGTAACCCCCATTGTAAGTCAATGGGGGTTACTCCCAAGGAAGTGTAGCTAGGATGGCAGCCTGGGGGCAGGAAGCCTTCCTGGCAGCCTGGGAACCAGATCCAGCTTGGGAGTACCCAGAGCAGAGCCTGGCCCTGCTGTGCGCAAAACACAAACTGCTCTATGCTTGAGGTTGGGAGTGGTGTTGTGCAGGGAGCGCACCTGAAAACCAAGGTCAGTAAGAGCCCCCTCCCCTGCCAAGCCCTCCACACCCTCTTTGGCCAGGGGGGCGCTGTGCAGGCCAGGGGTGTAACTAGGGTGCAGCCTGAGGGGCACCTGTCTAGGTGCTAGGCCAGGGGGTGCGCAACATGCAAGGCAGTTACTTCCAGGTCTCCCTGGAGGAAGAAGTGCTGGTGGCTTCACATCCCCATTCCTTCTCCTGTGGAGGCTCATAAGAACATAAGAACAGCCCCACTGGATCAGGCCATAGGCCCATCTAGTCCAGCTTCCTGTATCTCACAGCAGCCCACCAAATGCCCCAGGGAGCACACCAGATAACAAGAGACCTTTGTCCTGGTGCCCTCCCTTGCATTGGCATTCTGACATAGCCCATTTCTAAAATCAGGAGGTTGCGGATACACATCATGGCTTGTACCCTGTAATGGATCTTTCCTCCAGAAACTTGTCCCCAAAGCGGAGCACAAAGCCGCCAGCACCTCTCCTCCAGGGACAACCCAGAAGTGACATCACAATGTCATGTGACATCACGGTGGTATGTGATATCATGACATCACTACCGCGGGCCCTGGGGCTTCTAGTTATGCCTCTGCATGGGACATCCGAGGAGCACACTTTTGACACAAGGTGCAATGTCATTTGGGGCCAGTTCAATCACTCACCTTATGGACAAAGGAAGCTGCCTTTGACACCTGGAGCATCTAGCTCTGTCTCATCAACACTGCCTGGCAGCAGCTCTTGAGGGTTTCAGACGTCCCTATATGCCTGTCGATCCTTACCTAGAGATGCCATCGATTGACCCGGGGACTTTGTGTAGGCATAGCAGGGGCTCTGCCATGGAGGGGCACTACCTTGCCCTTCTGCTTTTCAGCACAACATTGAAGCTGGTTTGAGTAAATATTTAGCAGTTTCAGGCTACAATCCTCTGCAAGCTTTCCTGGGAGTAGGCCCCATTGAACACAATGGGACTTACTTCTGAGTAAGACCCGCATAAGATTGGGCTGTTGGTTCCCAGAGATATCAAACATGTTTTGGTTAAATTTTAATAAATTGGTGCATGACATCCCTTTGGATTTGGATAGAAGGGCCTCTTTAAATCTGTTCCTTTTGGGTTAGATGAATACCCTTAAAATGAATGTTATACCTCATATATATTTTATGGGCAATTTTTCTAGATATGCACACCACAAAAATGTATTAATAAACTTTTATGCTTTGTTTTGGAAATTCTTATGGGGATCAGCACCACTAAGGATTTCCTTGAAAAAGATGCAATTATGTAGTGGAGGGGGGCATCTTGACATCAGTTTGTATCATCAAGTTTATCTTTTTAACATCCAGTAACTTGGACTTATTCTGTACCGCAAGGAATTCTATCTTTGGGTATTCTAGAGACATACAATTTTATAGGGAGTTGTTTTTTTTTGGGGGGGGGGGAGGAGAGTTGGTCCTAATAAAGGTATCACCATAAATAAATCTAGTCCAACATCCTACTTCCCATCAGGACCAACTAGAAATCTCCAAGAATGCCATAAAAGCTATGAAGGCAGTAGGCCACCCCTGGTTGCTCCTGGTATACTGCCTTTGAACATGGAGGTTCTATGTAGCCACATGGCAGAGGTCCATTGATAACCTATCCTCCATGTGGACCTTTAAAAAACCATCTAGACTAGCAGCCATCAGCACATCTTGTGATAGTTACAACACAAATCCTATTCATGTCTACTCAGAAGTACATCCCATTGTATTCAACGAGGCTTACTCTCAGGAAAGTGTGGATAGGATTGCAGCCTTAGAGCCAAATCCTATCCAACTTTCAGCCCTGGTGTAGCCGTGCCAATGGGGTGCATGCTGCATCCTGTAATGGGAGGGTAGTTATGGAGACCTCCAGAAGGTAAGGGAATGTTTGTTCCCTAGCCTCGGGGTTGCATTGTAGCTGCACGGGCCTTGGAAAGTTGGATAGGATTGGGCCCTTAATTTCATAAGCTCGTTTTGGGCAGTGTTCAGCTTTATCTGCCCTGAATTTATTGCCAGTTTCATTGGCTAATTCTGAACTACAGAATGTGAGAAGAGAAGAACTTCAGGATTTTCTAGAGTTCAAAAACAAACGTCAATAACATTTTAGAATTTGAATTCATCTTTTTGAATTTCAGCAATTTGCAAATGTTAAACAGCCCAATCCTATCCAACGTTCCAGTGCTGATGCGGCCATGCCAATGGGGCATGCACTACACCCTGTGGTGGGGCAGCACTCAGGGAGGCCATTGACTTTTGTTCCCTTACCTTGGGGCTGCATCAGTGCTGGAAAGTCGGATAGAATTGGGCCCAAAATCTCAGTTTTGGAGGCTTACGTTTTAATTCTTCGTAGTTAATTAATTAAGATCAGCCTGCCATGCTCAATTTTTTTTTACATGCTGGGAGAGGGAGATCTCTGTTTATCACCACCCATTACTGGAAGGTCGGAGAGGGGTGGAATGCTAAATGAACAGCATATAAATTCAATTTTTGCAAGAAAATTCAACAAGAATGTTTTCCTATTTGTTGCAGTTTACTGCTTTTTTAGAGCAAGAAGGAAGCCACGAAGAGGGAAGCAGAGAGTGTTCCCTTTCTTTTGGCTACAGTTATTAATCAGTATATGTGAAAAAGTTTGCAGAGCAGTTTACAGGGCAGAAAAAAAATGAAAACATTCACAAGGAGCACAGCCCAGGGAGGGCGTTATCGGAGGCATTCATCTTGTGCTCCACCCCGGCCTAAGCGCCAGCAGGAACCCAGCATGACTTGCTGAATTATCAAGGCACATCTCTTATTAAGAGAACAAAATTAAATGTGTGCTTCTGCTTCCCAATGGGATGGTTCAGCGTCCTTTGAAAGTGTGTCATCTCCGCTTCCTCCTCCGGTGTCTCTGTGGTGCGTTTCAGACCACAAACTGGTTTCAAGCAAAAACAATCTACTTGTGAGCCCAACAGACTTATTACTGATAGTTTTAAACATCACGACGGCAGGCCAGAGATTCAACAGGCAAGTCGAGACCCAACCACAAGACAGTGCGGCTTGCTGCCATTTCATTTTCAGGCTCAGGCCTGCTAAATGCAACAGTAGCCTAGGACTAAGGAGCCCAGGTGAGATCAGTCCGTAGGGTTACTTTGGCTGAGCCCCCAGTCTTCAGCAGGCCTCCTGCAATCAACCACCCACCCACTTCCTTTGCCTTGCTATAGCAGCCCCTCTGCCTGACCTTGCCCTCCTCTTCCACTTTTCAAGATGCACGGATGCTGTCACTTTCTGTCCCCTTCTCCTTCAAACTGGCCTGGTCAAAAAGAATGGGGGAGAAGAACACAGTAGCATTGCACACCAGCTGATTTCCAAATTAATAAAGATCCATTAAGTGCCAAAGTAGTGCAGCTGTGGGCAAGGACTGGCAGGAGGAAAAGGGTATAGAACAGTGATTCCCACTTACTGGGTCACAACACCCCACAAGTCTCTTCTTCCTGGATCAGCTGGGCGCTGCCATCTTGGGTCTCATGCAGTCTTGTGAAATCCAGAATGGCAATGCCTAAATCTCAGGAGATTTTGTAAGACCCCAGATAGTGTTGCCGAAATGTTATGAGATTTGGGCAACACCATCTTGGATCTCACAAAATGTCAGAAGGTCCAAGATGGCAGCATTCAGGAGAACAGGTAGGAGGGGGTCACTGGGAACATCCCGTGGCACCTCTGTGAGTGTGTTATGATGCCCGAAGCGTTACGATGCACATTTTGGGAACCCCTGGAAAAAGCCAGTTAAAAATTTATTGGAGGAGATGTGCTCCAGTCATAGAACTGCCTAGTGAAGGGGTGCGCAACAAGATACAGGGCCCAATCCTATCCAACTTTTCAGCACCGGTGCAACCGCAGTGCAGCCCCAAGGTAGGGGAACAAATGTTCCCTTACATTGAGGAGGCCTCTGTGAATGCCTGCCCACCACAGGATGCAGTGCATGCCCCACTGGCACGGCTGCAGTGGCACTGCAAAATTGGATCGGATTGGGCCCACAGGCTGTAAAATAAAGGACACCCACGAAATGGCTCAGGATGGGTAGAGTTGTGTTCGCTACCAAAAGCAGCAGAAGGAAAATCTTGTTGGTGTTGGTGTTCAACACTTGCACAGCCACATTCCACAGGGGGATCCAGCAGTGGGGGGAAAAGCAGATGGGAAATATTGGCCCGTATCCAACTCTAGTTGGATCCTCATCGTGTACAACTGGGGATGAGCATCAGAGGCATCTTATGGTTTTTCCTGCATCCAGAGCAAGGGCTCGCCTCAGATCCTAGCTTGCAACACAGGATCCACCTTCACAAGTCCAGGGGGCAAGTCAGTCTGTGGCCAACTGTGCCTCTTTTCCCAGCTGGTGGTGGCCAAACAGCATGTGCTGCTAATGTATTATTTTGCACACTCCCTCCTTCCTGGCCAATTGGAAGGAGAGGCGAGGTTGGCAGCAGCGTACCCTCCATTTTGAAAGGAAGAGGAAGAGCTCATCAGAAGAAGGGCCACGGCACCCATCTAGTGAGTGGATGGGCGGGTAACTTAAGGGGGCCTGCTGAAGAGTGGGGGGCTCGGACAAAGGAATCCCTCCAAAGCGCAAGTCTGCAGAGGAATTTAACTTGTTACCTTTCCCAAAACCTGACGGCTCCTGGACCTGTCTATTATTCCAACTGTGTCAGTGTGAACCTTGAAACAAAAGGGCAGCATCAGCACTGCCCTGATCCAGGTCAGATCCTCATCCACTTCTGGGGGACAACCCACTTGTAGTAGACTGCAAAGATGGTAGACCAGGGGTACCCAAGCCCAGGGGCCACTTGTGGCCCTTGGGGGCTCCCAATCAGGCCCTCGGGGAGCCCCCAGTCTCCAGTGAGTCTCTGGCCCTCTGGAGACTTGCTGGAGCCTGTGCTGGCCCAACGCAACTGCTCTCAGCATGAGGACAACTGTTCAGTCTCTCACCTGAGCTGTGGGATAAGGGCTCCCTCCACTATTTGCTGTTTCATGTCTGTGATGCAGCTGTGGCAGTGAAGGAAAAGCAGGCCTTGAGCTACTGCAAGACCATCATTCATTCATATAAGTTCCATCTCTAATAAATTCATTTATGTAAACTTATTCAAATTTTAAATATATTCAAATATTAAATTGTAAATTAATTCTTTCTTTCCTGGCCCCTGACACAGTGTCAGAGAGATGATGTGGCCCTCCTGCCAAAATGTTTGGACACCCCTGTGGTAGACCATCTACTTTTCAAGCAGAGAATCCTAGATTTAGTTCCTGGCATCTCCAAGTAAGGCTGGGAAAGATCTCTCAAAATCTTGAAGGGTTGTTGCTGCTCAGTGCAGACAAGACTGACCCAGGTTGATCCAATGGTCCAACTCAGTAGAAGAAAGCAGCACATACGACAACTGTATACAGTGGCCCCTTCTCAAATGCAGGTTTGGTATCAGCAGATTTGACACAGTGCAGCATCTGAAGGGGCTTAAGGACCTCCTGGATGCAACCGGAATGATCTTCCAGGAAGTCCTTGAGGTCCTCCCTGCAGATTTTATTATCCACAGATATTGGTATCTGTGCCGGGTCTGGGAATGGATCCCTGGTGGATACCACAAGTCGACTGGATGCTGATAAATTCAAAGGGGGCTCAATGAGCTTATCCTGCACATCTATGTGCATGGTGCGTGTTCAATCCAACCAGACACACAGGCAGCAGTGGGCGAGAGCACTGCAACTTCCCAGGTGTGCAACCAAAGCAAGGGTGCTCAAAAGTGGGCTGATTATCTCAGGAGAACAAGCAATCTCAATGGAAAGCACGTAGCATGAGGCTGTCTGAAGCAACTGTCTGCTGTTTCCGTCACCCCCGGATTTGGAAAGGACGTGGACTGGAGCAGAAGAGGGAGAGGCTGCCCTCAATTGCCCAACTGGAAGGGAATGTCCTGAAGAGCCAGGATGGTGTCGTGGTTTGGGAGTTAGACCTGGAAGATCCAGGTTCAAATCCCCTCTCAGCCATGAAACTTACTTGGGCCAGTGGGCCTTGCCTACCTCACAGGGTTGCCATGAGGACAAAAGGAGGGGAGCAATTATGTGCATCACCCTGAGCCCCATGGAGGGCAGTACAAAATGTGATAATAAATAAGCCTAATTGAAAACTGTGGCAGGAGACATTAATAGGATTAAAAGAGACTTTTTCCCCACATCTCTCTTATTCCTCAATAGATTATGTAAGATTCCACCATTTAGAGCCCACTCCCCATAAAATGGGACCCCAAGCTGCAGCTTACTTGGCTTATGTGTAAATCTAGCCCACTGAACATTGTATTGGCAACCTTCAGTCTCGAAAGACTATGGTATCGCGCTCTGAAAGGTGGTTCTGACACAGCGTCTAGTGTGGCTGAAAAGGCCAATCCGGGAGTGAGCCACTGAACATAATGGGATGCATTTCTAAGTACAGATGCAAAGGATGATTATACCATAGGAGTCTTTTATTCATTTGAAGTGGTCATCACAATGCATGTTCCTCTCTTACCCAGCCCAGCCTCCTGACCTAGATGTGTGGACCGCACACCCCCTCCAAACATCCAGACAGAAAAATGCCAGTTGCTTAAGGCTCAAAATGATTAGGGAGACTAGGCCGTGCTTATCTTGGGCCACTTTCTCCGGGCAGGAGGAGTGCAATGTGTGCTACTGCAGAGGTTATGTATGCAGTCTGATAAGGAAGGTGTGGCTACTTTTCAGTGCCCAAGTGGGAGGACAATTTTCTAAGAAGTGAGGCCAACCTTTTTTATCTTCCATACTTAGGAGAAGTCTTTGCCTTCTTGAAAGGCATACTCCCCCAGATGGAACACATCAAGACCAGATTAAGCCATGCTGGGGCTCTCAACTATGCCATTCTGAAAAGGCCCATACTGAAGAGACACCCCCCCCAATGTTTATTAGCCTAACACAGGGGTGCCCAAACCACGGCCCTGGGGTCACTTGTGGCCCTCAAGGCCTCTCAATGCAGCCCTCAGGGAGCCCCCAGTCTCCAATGAGCCTCTGGTCCTCCAGAAATTTGTTGGAGCCCGCACTGGCCTGACACAACTGCTCTCAGCATGAGGGCGACAGTTTGACCTCTCGCGTGAGCTGTGGGATGAGGGCTCCCTCCACTGCTTGCTGTTTCAGGTCTGTGATGCACCAGAGGCAGCAAAGGAAAGGCCAGCCTTGCTTTGTGCAAGGCCTTTTGTAGGCCTTGAGCTATTGCAAGACCTTCATTCATTCATATAGGTTCATCTTTAATATTTATTTATGTAAACTTTATTTATGTAAATGTATGTAAATGTATTCAAATTTTAAATGTAAATTAATTCTTTTTTTCCCCAGCCCCCCAACACAGTGTCAGAGGGATGATGTGGCCCTCCTGCCAAAAACTTTGGACACCCCTGGCCTAACAGAAAGGGCAAATGAAATAAAAATACTAAAGCTTTATATTCTCATCAGTTTTGGGCAAAGGTGCAACAAAGACTTCGTTAGACACAAATATCTTACACTAAGCCCAATGGCAGTATGAAGGATTTTCATGTTAAAATACGATAGCACTTATGATTTCTGAACTAACATAAATAAAAACATTCCAGTTTATCATCTGAGGACATCGTGAATAGATTTGCTCTTTCAAGAGATGATGTCACATTTGTATTTTGAGGCCCTAAGCTCCAGCGCACGTAACCTGTGCATAAATTCACCCCTGGTCCATGTTTACCCTTCCCAATTAACCTAGAGAACAAACTGGAGATGCAGCATTAAAAATGCTTCCGATCTAGTTCTGCAAATACCTGGATCCAATTCTACACCCCTGATCACTTAAATAGCAATTAGTTGACAGGGCTGTCACCGGGTTGCTGAGGGCCTTGTGGCAAAGCCCTGCACGGGGATCCCCTGATGAAGCCTTGAACACTACCCAGGGATGGTGTCACTCGTGTAGCTGGCCCCTCTGGCACCAGGGGCTGTGACTCATAACGTCACACACATGACCCAGGAGGTGCTTTACCCAGAAGTAATTGTGGTGATGAGATGACCTCACTGCCAATTACTTCCAGGCATGTTCGGAAAGATCGCTTGGAAATATGCTGTTGGCACCCAGAGCGGCACACAACCGCTCTGAGTGGTTGGGAGGTGGGTTCAGGAGAAGGTATGCACCACCGCAGTACCTTCTTCTGCATTCCCTTCATGTCACCTCATCACCTTGAAGGCCAGAAGCCAGCATCCCTGACACCCCCTCAGGTGTGGTACCTGAGACCTTGAACCGCCCCTGCCCCCCTTAGCTATGCTAATGGAGGGTGTTAGAGATCAGCCAGATTGGCCACTGGCCAAGGGCCCAAGCCCATCAGAGGGTCAGCTAGTGAGATGATTACTGCACCCAATGCATCAGCAGGGAGTGGGGGGTTGGTTCCGTGCAGAACTTCACCCCAGAGCCTCCAGAAAGCTGACAGTGATGCTGGCACGGCCCCTGCCATAGCCACCAGTTTGGACCTAACCCTGAGTATTGCCCAGTACCCTCCTAGCCAAGCCTTGATGACACATTCTTGAGCAGACTGCAGTCCACAAATGCTTCTGTAACAACTTGTGTGTAAAGCAACAGCTAAGAGACTGACCTGTGAACCAGGAGTTTCCTGGCCAGAATGTCCTATCTGCCAAGGAGCTCATGACTCATCGTCAACTTGGGGTGATAAAATTTGCTTACCTTACAGACTTGTTGTAGGAACAACATCATGAACGATAAATGTGGAACTCTTGAAAGCACTGCTCAACTGCAAAATATTGCAACATTGAACTACATTTGTTGTTGGTTTCTTTCATTTGCTACAAGACTCTGAGCGCCATCCTAACCCACTTTCCAGCACCGACATAAGGGCAATGCAGCTCCAAGGTAAGGGAACAAACATTCCCTGAGGAGGACCCAGTGAGTGCCACCCACCTGCAGGAGGCAGCACACGTCCCATTGGCACTGCTATGCCAGTGCTGGAAAGTGGGTTAGGATTTGGGCCTCTGTGTCATTTTTGCCGAAACCAACTCACACAGTTACTCTTGTCTAGAAATTATACCCTACTTCTCAGAGAAACCAGAGCCTGAACTGCCCCACTTCAGCTCACATTTATGACTGCTTCCACATTTAAGAAAAGTCCCCACTCATAGAAAACTAATACCTTAGGGCTGCGGTTTTCAAACTCGCAGGGAGTTTGAATCCTGCAGTAAGTCTTTGCGGGGGTGGGGGGGAGGCAGCAGCGTGATCCCCAAGATCACACCAATCAGGGGGACTGCAGGGACTTGGTGCACTTTCTTCAGAACGGCCTGTACTGGCCTGCTGGCACCAGTTGAAGGTCTGCACCTGCCAGAGCAGGTAGACCAGGGGTGGTCAACCTTTCAACTTTAGGGCTCCTGGACCTTTAACAATTGAGTAGAAGAGGGAATTTCAGCAGGTGCAGATGACAAGGTCCAGGAGCCCTAAATTTGAAAGGTTGGTTGCCCCCCTGAGGTAGGCTCTCTGCAGGCCAGCAGAGGGACAGAGAAGAGCAGAACAGAGGCCAGGAGGGGGTATGATGAGGCAGGGAGAGGGTGGGGAAGGGCAGACCAAATTCAGGAGAAATGGGAGTAGAAATAGTGGCTACCTCCCTTTCCATCCCTCTTCCTGGGCTTGATTTCCCAACGTGGCGCTATTCAGACTTGCGCCAGTGATTTTGCTCGATAGTGACTGCTGGGGTTTACCAGGGGGAAGGGGTCACTCCTCCCCTTCCCTCACGGAAACCTTCAGCAGCCTCTCTTTCTATGCTGGATATTGCAGAGGCCACTTGGGTGCCACTGCATCACCGTGCAGGAAGTTAGCTCGGATTGGGCTGTCCAGGTGCAGGTAACAGAAAGATGTGGGGCTCCACACTGTGCCCGTACTAGGTTACTGGCTAGAGGCCCTGTACTGGGGCAGCTCATCCATGAGGCCAACTGAAATGGTTGCCTCAGACAGCATATTGGGCAGGGGGCACTCACCTGTCCATTCAGGTCCATTGCTTCTCCTCTTTTCCCCACTCCTTGACTTGGAAAGGAAAGAAGGGGCAGAATGGAAGAACCACAGTGGGCCCTTGGTATTCGCAGGGGGTCGGTTCCATATTTTGGACACAAAAATCCATGGCTGTAAAAATCCACAGGGAGGTTGGTGCTGCCATAATATCTGGAGATGGCTCCAGGTTAGCCTCCCGGTCTCTTCCAAAAGCTTCCTGAACGCAACTAGAAACCGCTACCAGTTCGCACTGGCAACTTCCAGTTGTGTTTGGGAGGTGCAGTGAAGCCTCCCTGCATCTCAGAACCCCTCCCAGATGCGACCAGAAGTTGCAATGCAAACTGGAAGTAGCTTCTGGTTGCATTCAGGAGGCCCTCTGAGGCATGCAGTTGGCATCTGCAGATGCTCAAATCAGTACATAAGGAGGACCCATTGTAGTGAGAAGGAGAGTGATGGGCTATAGCATCTTGTCTTTCCTCCACATTTCCTCTTCAGTTTCATCCCCCTCTTCCTTTTCCAAGACAGGAGACAGGAGGAACAGGTGCTGGCATGTCACCAGGCAAAGGGGAAGCATTTGGCATGCTACCTCAGGTGCTGGGAGCACCTGGGTTAGTCTGGGCTCTGGGGCAAAGCCCTGCACTGGGATGTCCAAGCTTTTCCTGCCCTGCCCATTGGGGACTGGCATGTGCAGGGGGGAACCTGCAGTGGCTGGCCAATACTGGAGTGGTTCAGGGCAGCCCATCTCTTATAGGTGCCACTGCCTGACCTGGCACCAGGCTTGTGTCCATAACCAAGCATGCCACAACTCCAAAGCAAGGGAGGCAACAGCTCTACTTCTGTTCAGATCTAAACTACAGTGAACTAGCCCTGATTTGCCAGGCAAAGAGGTATTAACATCCACACAATTAACACACAAAAGAAAATTCTCAATCAAAAAACACAGCTGCAGTATGCTTGGCTTGGGACATAAAACTCACCAGTTCCAATGAACTCTACCCAACAGTCTAGACTTGTCAGTAACACTGAGGATTGTTCCTCCAGGTTCTGGAATTTTCCAGTTTGTTCCTTGAATAATCTAACCCATCCTGTTAGATCTATAGGCATTCAAAGGTTCTACAGCAACCACCTGTAGTGGAACCTAGAGTCACGGTCTTAGCACCCATAAACCATAAGAAGACAATCTTACCCATGTTTATATGGTGTTTGGTTCCCCCCCCCCAACAAATTGATCTCTTTGACTTCAGTTCTGTTAGTTGACAATCCTGTGCACACTTATCTGGGAGTAAGGCCCACTGAAGTCAGTGGAGCTTACTACTGAGTAGATGCACAAAGAATTACATTAAGCAAGGTGCAAAAGAGGACAACCAAAATGATCAGGGAGCTCCAAACCTTTTAGCGCCAGGACCTATTGGGACTCGCCTAACTTTACAAACTTTTTAAAAGGGTGATCTAGCAAGAAATGCAATATTTTATTTCTTTACAAGTAATATTTTGTTTCTTTGTTTGCAAAAACCTCAAACCATTTCTCATAATGAGGCAGCCCTAATGAATATCCTCAAGGCTTGAGGGGCTTAGTTCTAAGACCCAGCATTCATCTGCCCCCACTACCTATCATTGACAGAATTGGGGGGGGGGGACACCAGAAAAAAACCAAGCCAACATTTATCTCCTTCTATTTACACAAGCTTGCAAACTGCAGGAGCTCAGCTGCTTGCCAGGCAATTAGCAGCTATCTTGCAAACTGTAGGAGCTCAGCTGTTCACAGGGCAATTTGCTGCTATCTGATTCTTTTTACCAGCGTCAGTACTTGAGGCGATTACTGTAGTTATCTGATCTTTCCATCACCCATGTTTTCACCAAGTGGGTCCTGACCCCAGTTTGTTGGGCTACACTTGGAACATTTTAGCCTGGAAGAAAGGTCGTTTAGGGGGTACGTAACTGAGACTTGCAAAATTAGGCATAGCAAGAATTTTTTCTCCCTCTCACAATAATAGAACCAAGCGTCATTCAGTGAATTTGACTGGCAAGAGTTGTTTGGGGTGAAGAAAAAGAGGAGGGGAATGAACCTGTGGAACTCACTGCTGTAAGATGATGCAGTGATGGCTTCTAGCTTAGATGACCTGAAAAGGGGATTGGACAAATTCATGAAGGACAGGTATGTCAGTGGCTACTAGGCATGATGGTTGTGTGGGACCTCCAGGTTCTGCAACCGTCTACCTCTGAATACCAGTTGAGTGTGGAGCAATGGTGGGAAAGTGGCCTGCCTTTCTCTCCTGCTTCTGGGCTTTCCAGTGGTGCTGGTGGACCACCGTGGGAAACTGGATGCTCGATGGCCTTTGGGCCTGATCCAGGAAGGCTTTTTCTTATGTTACAACCTAACTGTAAAACAATCAGCCTCCCAAAAGCATGGCATCATTGCCCGGCAAATTAAAGGGTAGATCACAGTAATGCTTTTTAACAGCTTCTTAGGTGTCTGTTAATATGGGAACCGATTCAAGCCCTGACTGCAGTAGAAAAGAGTCGCTTCAGAAGGAGGAGGAGGAAATGTTTGTGCAGAGTTTGGAGTCTGAAGCATGACATGCAGGACCAGCTCAGGCCAGTCCAGCACCCAAGGGTGCTCCAAGTTCCAGTGGCAGTGCACATGTGCTTCCCACCATGGCTGTCACCTCTTCGTCTCACCTTCTCTGCTGCCACCAGTGGCTTTAAACTGACAGGCAGGGTGGATCCAGAGGCCAAAACTTTCAGCATCCTCCCCACTAGCTTGTTGAAAGGAACCAACAGAGGTGGCAATGGCCTAGAGCCATTTGGGGCTCCCAAACGTAGGGCTGGCTCGAAGCCAACTGGACCAATGGCTCCCAATAAAATTAATATTTCTGCTAAATCATTTCACAGGCACTAAAGCAAGTGGTGTTGCAACTATTTAATTTCAAGGGTAATGTATACATTTTGTTTGTTTACCTGGAGGGTTACATGCATGCAATTTTATATTAAAAGGCGCATGGATCCATTTGGCCCGTTAATTCACATGCACTTTTAAAGAGCACATTTTGATTGCTGTCCATTATGTCATCGAGAATCACATCTATAACAAATTTTATTTATACCTCTAAGATCCTGCAGGCGTTGGCTGTGAACTTCGACCCTGCAAAAAAATGTTTCTCATTGGGCCGTGCAGCTCCGAAAGCCAGCTTTGCTCAGACTCCTGACCTTCACAATCCACTGCACCATTCTGGTTGATCTGGGTCCCGCCGAGGCCAGGAAGCTGCAAACGAAAGTGGTGGGCAATCTGAAAGTTGCACCTGGGTTGCGCACACCCCTGCACCATTAGCCACTTCACATCGTGTTTCTCAAACTGTGTTGAGCCAGCATGTGGCCAATGACATAGGGGGCACACATGCGTGACTTGGATGCAACTTCTGGGTCGATTGCCGTTTTAGGTTGTAGTCAGCAGGCCTGCAAAGCCACCTGTGGATCACGACCCACAGTTTGGAAAAAGCTGACCCAGAGTCAACAAAGGCAGCAGGTGCCTACCTCTTTCTCAAGTTCCACTATTGCAGTGTTTCTCAAACTGTGGGTCGGGACCCACTAGGTGGGTCGTAAGCCAATTTCAGGTGGGTTCCCCATTCATTTCAATATTTTATTTTAATATATTAGACTTGATGCTACCATGGTATGTGACTGCATCTGGGGAAATGTTACAGCTCTGTACTTTTAACAGGCTACTATGTATATGTTTTTAACAATGATAGTAAATGGGACTTACTCCTGGATAAGTGTGGGCAGGATTGCAGCCTAGGATTGCTAAAAATGTTCCTGCTTGATGATGTCACTTCTGGTCATGACATCATTTCCAGTGGGTCCTGAGAGATTCTCATTCTAAAAAAGTGGGTCCCGGTGCTAAACATCTGAGAACCACTGCACTATTGGAAGGGGAGATAAGGCACACCTCCATCCTCTTCTTGCTCACGCAACAGGACAGTGCAGTGGCTGGGCAGATGCAGGGCCAGAAGAGGTGGTAGGTGGTCCTCCCTGGGGGTGCTGGGACCCATCCACCAGTTTACCACCTACCCAGCCTACCACTTGAAAGGATAGTTTCAGAAAGCCTTGGGGATGAAAAGCTCCAAGAATGACTGAACGCTCCACTTATTGCCATGTTACCCAAATCAGCATGGTTCTCATGTACTTATTATTATTATTATTATTATTATTATTATTATTATTATAACAGGTATTTATATACCGCCTTTCTTGGTCTTTATTCAAGACTTTATTCAAGGCGGTTTACATAGGCAAGCTTATTTTAAATCCCTTATTAAATAGGGATTTTTACAATTGAAAGAAGGTTCTTTCTTTCAAGAACCACTACATTCAGGTGTTTCATTCCGATCTGGCTTCACACTCTGGCCTCCATCCTCCCACGCTCAGAGCAGATGGAATAGCTCGGCTTCAGCTTGTCAGCTGCTTCAAGGTTGCACGTGCCGGTGGCCTCGAACTGGTGACCTTGTGGATGTTATCTTAGAGCAGATGGAGGCTCTAGACCAGCTTTTCAATGAAAAGTTCACAAAGTGGTTTACAGAGAAAATCAAATAAATAGCTAATGGCTCCCTGTCCCAAAAGGGCTCAAAATCTAAAAGGATGCCAAAGAACACCAGCAGACAGCCACTAGAAAAGACACTGCTGGGGTGAGGTGGACCAGTTACTCTCCCCCTGCTAAATAAAAGAGGAGCCAAAATGAAGCAATTAAGGCTCTGTTGATGCTAAGTAAGCTCTGTTGGCTTACTTAAAAAAAAGTAGGATTCACTGCAAATGTTTCCTGACCATAACCGATGGCCAGATAATTCACAGACAACAACCCCTTTGAAGAGCTGGCTTCACTGACCATTTATTCCTGGGCACTAATTTTTAATGACTTCCTGTACGATTTGTCCTTGAAGTTCCAAATGAACAGACAAAACCAACAAGCCTCTTCTGATTTAATCCACCTTTCCTCCAGCACAGTGCTTTCATGGAGAGGGAGAGGCTCAGCACAGAGTAATTATGCCACCTTTTGTATTTCTTCCTTGACCCAATCCTTTAAGTAACTTGCCTTTCTGGTTTTAAGGCCTCCAGAAACAGAGACGAAGCTACAGCGGTGAAAAGAACCAGTGCTAATGATTCAGTGGCGCGCTGGTAGAAAAGTGGAAATGGAGGCAAGAACATGCAGTTGTGTGGATGAATTACCTATGGCGCATGTAGCCCCGTGACAGGGGTGGCACCAGAGTTTGGCCAGGTAGGGCCAAACTCTGTGCCCTTCAGAGGGCTGGCCAGCCAGAGCAGCCCCTGAACTATCAGTACTAGAGGCAGTGGTAACACCTAGCACACCATCAGGGGGTGCCTTGGGAAGCTTAGGTGGGCCAGCCTTAAAATCTGTCTTGCCCCTACAGCTGAACAATTTAACCCATTTCTGCCCGACCCACAGGTGTACACATTTGGTCCCTGTTGCATATATGCAACATTGGACAGAAATGGCTTGATTAGGTGGCTCCACACTCCAGTGTTGTAAGATAAGGTGAAAAGCTTCCCTCTCCTTTGCTTGGTATGTCCCTTCCTGATGTTAGTCCAAAAGAAACAGCACACACAGGGCCAGCTGCCCCACAGCCTATTTCCAGTGCAAGGTTTATATCTGTCCATTCCAGTCACTCGTTGCTATCACCAGATACTCTGGAGGAGAAGGGAGCAGCCGAGGGTGTGCTTGGAAGAGATAGGTGCTCGCCCTTTCTGAATGCCCCATTGCACGATTCTGATCAGCAGCGTCTCACCTTGGAGGAGCTACATGCCCAAGAACGCATTTTCAAAATGCATCATCCTTTCTAACACAAAGAGTGTGTGTGTGTGTGTCTGTGGCACTGCATGGTGATATCTATGGTCACTTAGCTATGACCACTTTTGTGGCCCCCTTCCAGAGGACAGTAAAAACAGCTGCTGTTGTTCTGTTTGGCGTGCAGTGGACCCCCCACTTGACATTGGGTCGGCTTTACTATGAGCAGGCCAGTCCTGGCACCTGGAGGAACAACGGCACCAAAATGGCGACTACTGTATCCTGCAGGCACCAGGAAGCAACCAGAGGTCTTCTCGGGGGAAAGGGACTTTCATTCCCCTCCTCCAGGGAAAGCCCCAGCCTCCACAATGGACTTCCTCGCGTCTGCACCAGCTAATTCACTGCTCCATGTTGGGTTTGCAAGCCCGATACAGAGCTTTGGATCTGGCAGAGGAGGCCTTCACTGGTCCCACCCCTTCCGGGGCTGATTCCTCCCCCCCCAAAAGGGTGCTCTGCTGGCCAGCAATGAGACTTTCCCCCGGCTGTACTGCGGAGTACTTCTCTCGGCTGTACTCCTCTCCCCCGGCTGTACTTCTCTCGATACCGAACTAAACAAACGCATCGGTAAAGCAGCTCCCACGTTTTCCAGACTCACAAAGAGAGTCTGGTCCAACAAGAAGCTGATGGAACATACCAAGATCCAGGTCTACAGAGCTTGCGTCCTGAGTACACTTCTGTACTGCAGCGAGTCATGGACTCTTTGCTCACAACAGGAGAGGAAACCGAACGCTTTCCACATGCGCTGCCTCCGACGCATTCTTGGCATCACCTGGCAGGACAAAGTAACTATCAACACAGTCCTGGAACGTGCTGGAATCCCTAGCATGTATGCACTGCTGAAACAGAGAGGCCTGCGTTGGCTCGGTCATGTCGTGAGAATGGATGATGGGCAGATCCCAAAGGATCTCCTCTATGGAGAACTCGTGCAAGGAAAGCGCCCTACAGGTAGACCACAGCTGCGATACAAGGACATCTGCAAGAGGGATCTGAAGGCCTTAGGAGTGGACCTCAACAGGTGGGAAACCCTGGCCTCTGAGCAGCCCGCTTGGAGGCAGGCTGTGCAGCATGGCCTCTCCCAGTCTGAAGAGACACTTGGCCAACAGTCTGAGGCAAAGAGGCAAAGAAGGAAGGCCCATAGCCAGGGAGACAGACCAGGGACAGACTGCACTTGCTCCCGGCGTGGAAGGGATTGTCACTCCCGAATTGGCCTTTTCAGCCACACTAGACGCTGTGCCAGAACCACCATTCAGAGCGCGATACCAGAGTCTTTCGAGACTGAAGGTTGCCAACTGCAGAGTCATCTTCCCAGTGCAGAGGCCCAGCACCAACAGGGACAGGACCAGCACCGGTGCTCCCTCCTCACCCAATGCCATAACTGTGCTTTATGATATCTAGCACCAGCACTGGGCTCCAGCACTGGCGCTTCAGGACCATAGGATTGGGCTCCAAATCACTTTACAATGGAGTCTCCATAATACAAGCTTCACTATACAATAAGTTATTCACTTGAGGAAGATCTCACAACTGCTGTCCACAGGACATTGTGGGTGATAGATAAGCCAAGCAGTAATGCAAACGCAAGTGTGTGGTAGCATCTCAGCCAATCACAGGGTTTTTAACAGTGTGGCTATTGGCATACTCCTAATCTCTCCTGGTGGCCTAGGGTGTCATAGATGTGCCATAAATCAAGTTTGCGGAGAATAAGTTGAACTGGCAGGAAGGCCTGTGCTATACCACCCATGCTGGATCCAGGTCACAGGCCCAACAGAACAGGCAAGCTCCTGCTGAGCGGTGCAACGGCTGGAGGAGAGGGAGGGAGTCCCCTGCAGAACACTAGGGTGGCATTCCATGGTGAGGAGGGGAAGGGGAAAGGCGAGGAAGGGATGGCGGGATGGGGACGGTGTTGATCAGGGCAGGAAAGGCAATAATTTAGTGCATGACGGCACCACCTCTCCTGCCAATCACACAGGCCTTCTTGGTCTTTCAGTGGTCACAGCCTAGCAATCTGCTCCAGAATATATAGTGGGCTGAAGGGGCCGGGATCTGCCACTTTTCCAGCAATGAACCAAAAGCTCATTGAGAAATCGTCTCAGGTGTCATCTAAATACTGTACTCAGGTGCCCTTGAAGAACAAAGACCTGAAGAAGCAGCAGAACCAGTTTGGAAGCAATGAGAATAAACCCACAACATCAGAAGTCACTTTTACACACATGAGAATTTCAAAAGAGAGATTCTTTTGTAATTTGGTTGCGGAGACAATACTCTATAAATACAGAGTCTTATATTCATTTATTTTCCACCTGCTTACACCACCATTCCTCCAAAAAGCTCAGGGTGGTGCACCCAGTTCCTCTCCTCCTTTGTCCTCACAACACTCTATGAGGTAGGTGATGCTGAGAGTGACTGGCCCAAGGTCACCCAGGAAGCTACACGGCTGAGCAGGATTTGAACCTGGACCTTCCAGGTCAACTCCAAACCAGTACATCATCCTGGCTTTTCGGGATATTCCCTTCAAGACTAACAAAGACATGGTTGTCTAAATTTTCATGGACTACACCCTGTCAAATGCATGAAGTTATGCTCAACTGGCAGACAGATAGATAGATGCAAAGGGTGTGGCAAAAGTCACTTTAAAATATAAAATTATGATTGGTAAAGTGACATATGCTACACCCTGCATATATGGGAGTATTATACGATTTATGCTGCACCTTGTACGTATTCACGCAGAGATGAATAGATAAAACAGTATCCCGTGGAGCCAAATGGCCATGAAATGCATATTGCCTGTGACATTTCTGTGTGAAATTTAAATATATGTATAAGAAAAGTACTGTACAGTGACAATTCACATTAATAATAAATGGTGATCACAAAATCTTCCTGGTTCAGTGAAGGTAATTAACCCTGCAAAGTGACACAAAACCACGATCTTGATTCAGACCTGAACGAATGAAATCAAACATCTCGATCAATTCTAATTCAGCAGTTTTATGCTGGAGTCTTTCTTTGAAATTCCTCTGGTTCTTTGTTTCCTCTATATCAGTGGTTCCCAAGCTGTGGATCGGGACCCACTGGCGAATCGGGACCTGATTTCTGGCCGGTCCCATAGCAGCTGAGCAGAGCCTCCAATGAAAACGCAGGTGACGGAAGGATCAGATAACTAATGGCCTCAAGCCCTAAAGCTTTTCAAAAATCAGAATTGCCCTGCAAAGAACTCCTGTAGTTTGCAACAGGTGTAAATATAGGGAGATAAATGTTGGAGCATCTTTTTTTCTGGTTGTTATTATTATGTGTAAATAAGTAAAAATAATTATTTTTTTCTAGCCTTTTTTTTTTTAAGTCTCGTAAACCTAGGTGGGTCCCAACAGAGCAGTGGTTCCCAACCTTTAGGAGCCTATGGACCACTGAGGCAAACATTGAAATTTCCATGGACCACGTGCAACCCCTTCCATCCCCACCACACACAAAAATACAATTCAATTTGGTAGCCCATGGAGGAGTGCTCAGCGAGACACTGGAAATGCCAGCTGTGGAGGGTCCATTCTTTGCCCTCTGCGATGATCCATGGGGAAGCATCTTGCCAAGTGTGTGCTTCTCCACAGACTACCAGAAAGGGTGGAGAATGAACCCTCCCACAGCTGGTACTTCAGCAAGCATTGGACCACCAAGAGAGGGCAGGAAACAGACTACTAGTCTGGGCAGGAGGTCTGGTCTAGAGCAGGGGTGCCCAAACCCCGGCCCTGGGGCCACTTGCGGCCCTTGAGGCCTCTCAGTGCGGCCCTCAGGGAGCCCCCAGTCTCCAATGAGCCTCTGGCCCTCCTGAGATTTGTTGGAGCCCACACTGGCCCGACGCAACTGTTCTGTGTGAGGGCGACTGACCTCTCATGTGAGCTATGGGATGAGGGCTACCTCTACTGCTTGCTGTTTCACATCTGTGATGCAGTAGTGGCAGCAAAGGAAAAGCCAGCCTTGCTTTGTGCAAGGGCTTTTATAGGCCTTGAGCTATCACAAGATCTTCATTCATTCATATAAGTTCATCTTTAATATATTCATTTATGTAAACTTATGTAAATTTATTCAAATTTAAATGTAAATTAATTCTTTTTCCCCCCGGCCCCTGACACCGTGTCAGAGAGCTAATGTGGCCCTCCTGCCAAAAACTTTGGACACCCCTGGTCTAGAGGGTAGAGCCTCCGTTTGCCTGAAGATAACATCCACAGGTCGCCAGTTCGAGGCCACCAGCACCGTGCGACCTTGAAGCAGCCTACAAGCTGAGCCGAGTTATTCCATCTGCTCTGAGCGTGGGAGGACGGAGGCCAGAATAAAGCGTCATTTTCAAAAGTGGGTCCCAGTGCAAAAGGGTTTGGGAACCACTGCTCTATATGGTTGTATGGAGATATGAATATAGTGCTTCTCAACAACAGTAGCAGTTTCCAAAGTTGTTTGTGTAGCCAACAAAATATGTGTATAAACCTGCCAACGGAGAGGAGCACATCTTGTGCTTGATGAAACGTACAAAAACTGTTGCCGTCTACAGTTCATTTCATCACATTAGCCTTCAAAGCGTTAGAACACTGGGTCAGAATCAAAAATATGGGTGCGTCTATAGATTCATTTTGAGTTCTGAAACTCTAGGCAGGAATGTAATTCCATTTACGCTGAACAGCCCTTATGAAACTGGTTGGCATGACTCAGCACATAGCAAAGCACACTGCTGTGCTAAGAGGTGCTACCGCCCCCTTGTGGCATAAATGAGTCACCGCCATCCTTTTTCACAGCATTTGGACAGTGCACTTGCTAGGATCATCTCTTAGCAGTGCAATCCTACGCATGTCAATTCAGAAGTAGACTGGATTCCATTTTCAAACGTAGCACCCTGGGTAGCATTTTATGAAAACTGCCAGGCTGAAAGATCAGGCCTGCAATCCTACCTGCATTTACCAAGAATTCAGGGACGTGCAGTGGGTGGGGAGGAAGGTGAGGCAGAGCCTCCCCACCGTAGGGGGTTGTGAGTGCTTGCACACTTCACAGGGTGGTGGGGGCGCTTTTCAAAGGGCTACGGTGGGGAGGCTCTGCCTCACCTGCCTTCCCACCCACTGCACGTCCCTGCTAGAATTAAACTCTGTTGTACACAGTGGGCCCTATTCCTGAGTAGACATGAATATGATTGAGCTACAGTACATGAGATGTTCTACATGGCTGTCTAGATGCAATGCGGAGGTCCCAAACAGTTTTCTTGAGAAACTCTCTCTCTCTCTCTCTCTTTCATTATAAATGCCACCTTATTGTTGGTGTTGCTAAAAGGCTTTTTCCTCTGGTTTAATTTCAGCACTCTGTAGGTGGATGGATGAGGGCCAATAAATGGAGTTCAACATCAAAGATACTATTGGGGAGTGGTCCAAGTGGGCCTGCATATGGTAGAGTCAGGATGTTGTAGTGGTTTGGGAGTTGGACTTAGACCTGGAAGATCCAGGTTAAAATCCTTGCTCAGCCATGGAGCTTCCTGGTTTACTTTGGGCCATTATCTCTCAGCCTAGCCTACCTCACAGGTTTGTTGGAAGACAAATGGAGGCCAGGAGGTATATATGTATACCATATACCACCCTGAGCTCCTTGGAGGAAGGGTGGGATGCAAGAGCACCCAGTGCCTGTGGTGGGGTGCTAAAGACTGCTGCCAATGCTACCAATGCAGGAGATTTTAACAGGGCTTCCTAGGCTGATTGACATTCCATTAATCTGGGAATAAAAACCATCTCCAGGAATAGCTTCCATTAGAGTTCGTAACCCCAAGTGAACTTTGTGGTATGAAACACCTTTCTGCAGGTGTGGTCTCTTCTGGAAAGAGCTTACCATACTTGCTCGTGTTGATCCTGCTTGGATTATTGCAATGCATGATAGTGGCACTACCCTTGAAGACAATTCAGAAACGATAGCAGGCACCAAATACAGTGGCTAGATTGGGATCTGGCACCCAATGCATCTAGCTAGGCTTAAGAAACAATTGCACTTGCTCCCAGCCTGCTTGGATCACACCTGGTCCCAGGGCACAAGGTAATTTACTGAGATTATGCGTGTCTAGGCCTTAACTGCCTGGGAATCCCTTGAAGTTCAAGCCAGAAGAAAGGAGGGGTATAAATGTAGGAAATAATGTTAAACTGCTTGGAACCAGGGTACCTTAAAGGCAACCTTCTCCCATGCAAACCTGCAGCCTGAATTCTTGGCAAAGTTGCCAACTGCTCAACCTGAAGCTGTAGCTGTGCCTCTTAAGCCCAGCCCATGGGTGTACACATTTGATCCCTATTGTGTATATGCAATGTTGGGCAGAAATGGCTTAACACGCTGTTCTGCAATATTAACACTGACAGGTGATAATGTTTGCTGCCATGCTCTGGGGAGCTCCAACAGCTGATTTCTGCAGATCAAGCTGCTGTTAAACAAGAGCACTCTCGTCTTTTCCCCCCAGTCAGTTGGCAATCCTAGTTCTGAACTACCTGTTGTTTTTTCTCTAAATTCTATCCTACTTTGCATTGGCAGCTTTCATAATGCACATCAATTCTGGTTTAGGATATGTTTTTCAAGAGCCCAATTTATGAGATCAAAGCCCATATCTCAGTATAAAACAGAGCTACAGGGAGCATGCAAAAACAGAACAAAGTGTAGGAATAAAACAAGACAGATTCAATTCTTGCCCTCCTTGTCTTTGGTTCCAGCAGATGTTTACAAGGACAGTCACCACCGGTCAGCTCTTGTATCTGTTTTGTAGCCTCACACTACCTGCTAGTATGTTAATCATTATGGCATATCTCCAGGGGCTGGAATCTCCAGCAGACTGAGAAGCCCCTGTGGGATTGCTGAGAACAGGACCACCCATGACACTGATGGATACAAAAGTGGGGTTGTAAACAGAGATGACCAAATGCAAAACATGAACATATGCAGGACACCAGATTCTTTGTACCTTTACTGACACGTTAGAAATAAGATAATCACGGCCCCAATCATCGCAGAAATCTCCACTGCACGTTTTCACAGTGCTAAAGTCCAGTTCACGGCCCAGGATGGCTTGGGAGTTTCTTCTTGTAGAAAGAAGGAAGGTCCTGTGCAAACAGGTCACCAAATACAATGGAGGACACAAACCCTTCCATGTTGAGCTGCACCTGCCAAAATGACCTCTTCCATACATTGGTTAAAGGTACAGACATTGTGTCTTCTACTGTATCCGGTCACCCTGTGTGTGAACCCAAACTCTGATGTCCACAGCAGCAGATGAGCCATTAGGAAAGCCCAGCAATATTCGACAGAGGAGGTTAAGAACTCTTCATTGCTTTTAAATTGGGATGCATTAACACTCATGAGAATGATGGGCAGGAGAATGAAGGCCAGTTTAAAAGCAATGGTGAAAGAGAATGAAAAATGTTTTTGAGCATCTTTGTGAGCAAAACGAGGATTGGGGGCTGAATCTGGCCTTGTGAACACTGACGTTGAAACTGGTTGCCCAAAGTTTTACTTCTGGATGCAGCATCGGTAAGGAGCGCGTAGAAAAGAAGGGCACACGAGCAAACCAACTGACTGACCACCTTGGGGCTGTGCATGAGCTTGCCTTCTATCGGGGATCTATGCAGACCTAAAAGACCTGATCGTAAATAAAGAAGACAGCAAAGAAGGAACACTTCCTACTTTCCTCCCAGGAACTCATAAGAACATAAGAACAGCCCCACTGGATCAGGCCATAGGCCCATCTAGTCCAGCTTCCTGTATCTCACAGCGGCCCACCAAATGCCCCAGGGAGCACACCAGATAACAAGAGACCTGCATCCTGGTGCCCTCCCTTGCATCTGGCATTCTGACATAGCCCATTTCTAAAATCAGGAGGTTGCGCATACACATCATGGCTTGTACCCCGTAATGGATTTTTCCTCCAGAAACTTGTCCAATCCCCTTTTAAAGGCATCCAGGCCAGTTGCCGTCACCACATCCTGTGGCAAAGAGTCCCACAGACCAACCACACGCTGAGTAAAGAAATACAGTATTTTCTTTTGTCTGTCCTAACTCTCCCAACACTCAATTTTAGTGGATGTCCCCTGGTTCTGGTGTTATGTGAGAGTGTAAAGAGCACCTCTCTATCCACTCTGTCCATCCCCTGCATAATTTTGTATGTCTCAATCATGTCCCCCCTCCAACTCAAAAACCAGGGCTGAAAAGGAACCACAGAAAACAGGCAGAGAACACTGTGTACAGCCATGGTTCCCAAACTGGTGGATCATGATCCAACAGGGGAGCTGGAAATGTGCCATTCCCCCTGAAGGGATGTGGCCGAGGAATGGGTGCCCCAATGGTGCCAGAGCAATTGTGGCGCCACAGGGACACAGGGGCTTTTTTACTTACTTGGTGGGTTGCGCTGGCCTCTGGCAGCGCCCAGGAGGCTTGCAGCCCCCTCTAAGAGCCTCCCTATGGCTCCACAGGGCTCCCATTGGCAATTGGAGCCCTGTGGAGCCATGAGGAGGCTCACAGAGGGGGTTGCAAGCGTCCAGGACCTTCCTGGAGGCTGGCATGTCTCTCCAGGTAAGTAAAAAAAGCCCCTGGGTCCCCGTGGTGCTGCAATAGCTGCCATCCAGACAGCACCCCCCGCAAGACTTAGCTTGTTCCCAAAATCCAAGTAGAACTTTGGGAACTGCTGGTGTACAGTATTCAGAAATGAATTGAATGCAGTTCTTTTTCCAGGGCTGAAATCAAAGTTACAATAGCAGTTATTGCAACAAGGATGAAGTATGGTCCTCGACGCAGTTTTCATGCCACAATGTGCCCCTCCTCAGGTTAAAATGTTTGCCCGCCCCTGTTCCAAAAAACACATGAGAAAACACTCCACTGATGACAATTCCCAGGAAGTCAAAGTGTCCTAAGTGCCCTTCTAGATCTGGTCCTGCCATTTGGATCCTTTCTGTTCTTTGTCTTGAGAATGACGGCCCCAGGTCTGTGTATTCAGCTGCACTTCTCCCGTCTGTGGGCAAGAGGCTGACACCATGACCTCCCTGTTTTTCCTGCAATGACTCTAAACATGACATCCTGGTACTTCTGCTGCCCCCGCAACAACATTTCAGTGAATTGCTCTTGTGCAGGTCAACTCAAGTCAACACATCTCATTTCCTGTTGCTCAGCTTGCACGGAAAATATTTCAGAGCAACAGCTACATACCTTCCAGTGCTTGACAAAAGAAACCCTAGTTCTCATGCCAAGGATTACAGCCTGACGTCAAACCTCCTGTCCTCTTACACAAGAATTGATGCTTGAAGTACACAAAAATTGTAGGTAGTCATGGTGAAACATTAGGGAGAAAAAAAAAATCTAAAAGCCACAGTTTAGTGATACCTTCATTGGAACTAGCTTCAAAGACCCCAAGTACTAAGTAGTCAATGTTCAAGTTGTCAGGAATCAAGCTGGATGGCAAAGCAGAAAGAATGAAAAGGGGAGAAATAAGCTGGCCACAGCGGCAGAGCCCCACAGTGTGCCATTCTTAAGTTTTAAGATGGATTGAAATATTCATTTCAATATTTTATTTTTTAATATTTTAGACTTGATGCTACCATGGCATGTGACTGTATTTGGGGAAAAGTTACAGACAAGCTACTATGTACACAAGCCACTTTTAATAAGCTACTATGTATATTCTTTTAACCATGATAGTAAATTGAACCTACACCTCAGTAAGTGTGGCTAGGACTACAGCCTAGAATTGTCCAAAATTTTCCTACTTGATGATGTCACTTCCAGTCATGACATCACTTCCGGTGGATCCTGACAGATTCTCATTCTAAAAAGTGGGTCCTGGTGCTAAATGTGTGAGAATCACTGGACTAACTTTTATGTAACATATTATATGTAACATAATTTTATATATACTATAATTTTTTCTATTGTATACATATACTATATGGGATAGTTAAAATATATTAATTTATATGTATATTAAATGTAATTTAGGCCCAAGTCCTAGCCCACTTTCCAGCACTGGCACAGCGGTGCCAATGGGGCATGTGCTGCATCCTGCAGTTGGGTGGCACCCACGGAAGCTTCCTCAAAGTAAGGGAATGCTTGTTCCCTTCCCTCAGAGCTGTGTTGCCCTTATCTCAGTGCTGGAAGGTAGGTTAGGATTGCACCCTTAAATATTTATATTCAGATATATGTTTTTGTCCTTAATATATTAATTTTAAATTATATTTCATAATTTGTGTGTGCGCATATGTGTATTCTGTGGCTAGCTGGGCAAAGAGGCACCTTTTAAAAGTGGTATCATCTTATATTTAATGGGGGAGAGCAATTATCCCTCCTTACTCCACTACCCTGTCATTTCCAGTAGCTGTTGCTGGTGTCTCTCTCTTGCATCAGTTTTAGATTGTGAAACCTTTAGGACTATTTCTGTATTGTTTAGTTATGTAAACTGCTTTGTGAACTTTTTTTTTTGTTGTTGTTGAAAAGTGATGTATAAATATTCTTAATGAACAAATACTTATGTATATGCACATGTACATGATTTAGGAATACATACACACGCAATTTATATTAGACATATGTAAGAACATAAGAACAGCCGCACTGGATCAGGCCATAGGCCCATCTAGTCCAGCTTCCTGTATCTCACCGTGGCCCACCAAATGCCCCAGGGAGCACAGCAGATAACAAGAGACCTGCATCCTGGTGCCCTCCCTTGCATCTGGCATTCTGACATAACCCATTTCTAAAATCAGGAGGTTGCGCATACACATCATGGCTTGTACCCCGTAATGGATTTTTCCTCCAGAAACTTGTCCAATCCCCTCTTAAAGGCGTCCAGGCCAGTCGCCATCACCACATCCTGTGGCAAAGAGTTCCACAGACCAACCACACGCTGAGTAAAGAAATATTTTCTTTTATGCACATATCTTTTATGCACATGATATTATGCAAAATATCATCTTTTATGCACAGACTTTAAGGTGTGTGTGTGTGTTTATGTGTGCCCATCTGTAAGCAGACACAAATGGGGACAGAGTGCCTATACCAGTGTTCTTCAACCTGGGGGTCAGGACCCTAATGGGGTCACAAAGCCTCATATGGGGGAGGGGGTTGCGGCAACTTTTCCAAGCCTGTGCAGGGAGAGCTTGGATCCAATCCAATTACGGTACTGCCTTATGAAAAGTGGTTCTTGATAGAGTCCTGTACAGCCTCTTCTCTCTCTTACCCTCCAACTCCTAAGGCCGTCCCTGCTCAGGCTGCTACCTCAAGTTCCAAGAAATAGGGAGAAATGGAGCAGGTGGGGGGTGGGTGGATTGGGTCCCAGCAGAGGGACGGGATTGGCGGTGGGTCCCCAGTCTCAAACCTGAATTCTTTCTTTCTTTTTGGGGGGTCGTGGCATAAAAAAAGGTCAAAGTCCAGCCTTTAGCCACTGTATCGAAGAGGGAGTTTGGCAGGTGCCGCTCAACATGGAAGTATTTAAAAAACCGCACCTGCCAGAATTCCCTCTTCCATACAGTGGTGAAAGGCTTAGGGGCTCTGTCTGTCTCCCTTTGTATCTGGCCACCCCACCCATTCGCAGGCGTGCAGCCTGAGGGCCCAATTCCATCCAATTTTCCAGTGCTGGTGCAGCCTTGCCAAGGGGGCATGTGCTGCATCCTGTGATGGGGAGGCAGTTGCAGGGGCCTCCTCAAGGTAGGGGAACTTTTGTTCCTTTGCCTCGAGGCTGCGTTGCAGCTGCACCGGTGCTGGAAATTTGGATAGGATTGGGCCCTACGGCTGCAATCCTCTACACACTTACCTGGGAGGAAGCCCCACTACACTTACATGGGACTTACTTCTGAGCAAACATGTATGATAGATTGCATTGCTAGGCTGCAGTCTGAGGCACTGTTACCTTGGAGTAACCTCCACTGAACTTGAACATGCACAGATTGTGTGAGTGGACACACATGTACATAGGCATACATTGATGTACACACGCGCATGTGCACATGTATACATCTATGTGCATACACACACATACATGTACATACATTTATGTACACTTATATACACACGCACGTCTATATTTATATGGTTGGCAACCTTCAGTCTGGAAAGACTATGGTATAAGCCTACAGCAGGGCCTGACACTGCTTAGCTTCCAGGATCATGGTAGAAGCCTACAGCACCCGGTATTCCCAGGCGGTCTATATATATACATATACAAAGCACATCACGACATGACCAAGCCAACGCAGGCGTCTCTGTTTCAGCAGTAAATACATGCTAGGGATTCCAGCACGTTCCAGGACTGTGTTGTTTGGAACTTTGTCCTGCCAGGTGATGCCGAGAATGCGTCGGAGGCAGCGCATGTGGAAAGCACTCAGTTTCCTCTCCTGTTGTGAGAGGAGAGTCCATGACTCGCTGCAGTACAGAAGTGTACTCAGGACGCAAGCTCTGTAGACCTGGATCTTGGTATGTTCCGTCAGCTTCTTGTTGGACCAGACTCTCTTTGTGAGTCTGGAAAACGTGGTAGCTGCTTTACCGATGCGCTTGTTTAGCTCGGTATCGAGAGAAAGAGTGTCGGAGATCGTTGAGCCAAGGTACACAAAGTCATGGACAACTTCCAGTTCATGCTCAGAGATTGTAATGCAGGGAGGTGAGTCCACATCCTGAACCATGACCTGTGTTTTCTTCAGGCTGATTGTCAGTCCAAAATCTTGGCAGGCCTTGCTAAAACGATCCATGAGCTGCTGGAGATCTTTGGCAGAGTGGGTAGTGACAGCTGCATCGTCAGCAAAGAGGAAGTCACGCAGACATTTCAGCTGGACTTTGGATTTTGCTCTCAGTCTGGAGAGGTTGAAGAGCTTTCCGTCTGATCTGGTCCGGAGATAGATGCCTTCTGTTGCAGTTCCAAAGGCCTGCTTCAGCAGGACAGCGAAGAAAATCCCAAACAAGGTACTCCCGGATTGGCCTTTTCAGCCACACTAGACGCTGTGCCAGAACCACCTTTCAGAACGCGATACCATAGTCTTTCGAGACTGAAGGTTGCCAATACAAGATACAAAGCACATACTTTCTCCCTGTCTAGAGAGCCTGAAGTGCCCCTTCCGTCTACCCGGAAGCTCGCACTGCACTCGGCACTTTCTCCTCGCTCTACCTGCCACTGTCCCCGGAAGTGCGCACTACGCCGTCACTCTGCCCTCGCGCTCTATGCCCCGAAACGCAACCCGGCCGGCCTGGCGGCGCGCGGCACATTCTGGCGGCGCGTCGCGTCACTTCCGGAGCGGGACCCGGAAGTGGCGGCTGCTGAGGTGTCGCTATGCGCCCAGCCGGCGACGGCGAAACGGGGCCCGGCGGCGCCGTCGAGGGAGGCCGTGAGGTATCGGAGGCGGTCGGGGGCGCTTCGGGGCGGTCCGGACTCCCCCCTGCTGGCCCAACGGCCGTCGCCTGGGGGGGGGAGCGGAGGAGCCGCTGTGCGGAACCCTGTGGAGCGCGCATGCGCACCGGCCCCTCCCAATAGAACCCTCGGTGGGCGGTCCCCGGGCAAGCCCCGCCTCTCGCAGCCTCAGTCTTCCCCTTCCGCAGTATGGGCACAAGAACTGCAGCCCTGCCTTGCTTACCCTGTGGCTGAGTCTGGAAGGCTCCATCAAGAGGGTGCAGGGGAAGCGCCTTGCACCACGAGACCAGCAGGAGAGCCCCGCAGGATCAGTCCCAAGGCCCCCTGGCCCAGCTTCCTGAGCCTCCCACTGCCCCAGGAAGCACACAGGAGACCTGCATCCCAGTGCCCTCCCTTGCACCTGCATTCTGGGTGTCTGGTGGGCCTTTGTGAGACCCAGGAAGCTGCACTTGATGGGCCTTGAGCCTGATCCTGCGGGGCTCTGCTGATGTTCCTAGGAGGCTGCACATTCCCATCATACCTTGTAACCCCTGATGAACTCTTTCTCCATGAATTGGTCCAATCCCCTTTTAAAGGCATCCAGGTCAGATGCCATCACCACATCCTGCGGCAAGGAGTTCCACAGACCAATCGCACGCTGAGAAAAGAAATATTTTCTTCTGTCTGTCCTCACTCTTAGTGGGTGTCCCTGGTTCTGGTGTTGTGTGAGAGTCTAAAGAGCAGCACTCTGTTCAGCCCTGCATCATTCTTGCCTCCCCTTAGCACCTTTTCTCTATACCAGGGATGTCCAAACATTTTGGCAGGAGGGCCGCATCTTCTCTCTGACACTGGCCAGGAAAAGAAAAAAGAATTCATTTACATTTCAAATTTGAATAAATTTACATAAATGGATATATTAGAGGTGGAACTTATATGACTGAATGAAGGTCTTGCAGTAGCTCAGGGGCTATACAAGGTCTTGCACAGAGCAAGACTAACCTTTCCTTCACTTCTGTTGCCACATCACAGATATGAAACAGCAAGCAGTGGAGGGAGCCCTTGTCCCACAGCTCACACAAGCAGTCAGACAGTCACCCTCACGCAGAGAGCAGCTATGTCGGACCAGCATGGGCTCCAGCAAGTCTCCGGAGGGCCAGAAGCTCACTGGAGACGGTGCTCCCTGAGGGCCGGATTGGGAGCCCCTGAGGGCCGCAAGTGGCCCCAGGGCCAGGGTTTGGGAGCCCCAAACACTGGAACCTTTCCCCATGAGGTGCCCCAGCCCAGTAATAATTTTGGTAGCTTTTTCTGCACCTTTTCCATTTCCACTACAGGTGAGCATCACTTAGCGACATTCTGTCCAGCGACAGCCCACATATGTGACGTCTGTTACTTCAGTCGGGACCCTGTTCACCTCTCCCAGCCTCTGAAGCTGAGGGGAGCCGCACTCCTCACCTCCAGAGGCTTTCCTGAGCATCTACGAGGCTCAGACTGGATGTTTCAGGCAAAAACGTGAGGATTCGCATAACGTCAAGCCTTGCTTGGCGACAGGGATGCTGGTCCACAACCCTGTTGCTAAGCAACACACGACCGTCTATCTTTTTTGAGATATGGCAACCGGAACTGGACACAATACCCCAGTCGATCAGAAAATGTTTGAAAACTAATAATGATTATTAATATAATCCTGCTTCATTGCCCCAAGAGGCTGTCCAAGCAATTTACAAAGATACTGCCAACAAAATCCTAATGAGCACCTGACTGCACTTTACGCAGAATCAGGAGGTGGAATTCTAGACTGTTCCATGTCAACCTTTGGGGAGTAGGGGGGTCATATTTTTATCATCCTGTAGACATCTCTCTTGTACACAAACAAGGACACTGAGGGGAGTTCTGTGCGAAACTTCCTCCTGTGTGCTTATTTACTGCATGTAATTTGTATGCTTGTTTGTAGAGGGACACAGTCTAAATTATGACCCCAGATCTCTAGTCTGAAGTGGAACTGTCCCGAATTCTGTTTTCTCAGCTTCCCAACCTACCTGATGTAATGTGTGAATTGGGTCTAAGTAGGGTACAGAAAGAATGCACAGTAGCATCCACATGGTGCCTGGTTTCTTCCTTTTGACTTTTTGTTGTTGTTTCCCTTTGACATCTCCTAATGGGCAAGCGCTCCCACTAACAACCTTGAATAGTAAAGGTGTGGGGTTGAACAGATGATATTCACAATTTGGGGCTGGGGACACCCAATGTCTTCTGGTTACTGGGATTGTTACCCAAAATGCTGGAGGAGGTGGGCCTTGGCCTGAACCAGCAGGTGATAGGTTCTTAAGCATGGGATTCAGGATCATTCTTAGGAGTTAATTATGCTTGTGAGTTTCTAGTCGTAGAATCCTAAAGTAGATTTTGTCTGATCCAGCCAGTTGTCGTGTTCTTGGAATGCATTCCGTATGCATAGAGGTGCTTGTTTCCGGTAAGATAGGATTACAGCCTAGGTCTTACTGAACACAATGGGTTTACTTCTGAGTAAAATGAATAACACCATTTTCAAACACCTCTACATGTGGATCTGCAGACACAAAGTAATGACAGAACTACTCTCCCATTCTGGTGGTGGCATCTAGCGATAGATGACCTATGGAATTTCCCTCTTGTAGGTTTAAGTCTTTTCACGACTGCCTATTTCATCATCCTGTTAAATATAAAGTGATCTAGCAATAGCTATTAAGCTGTTAAGGTGATCAACTTTTCAGAGAGACACGTGGCATTTAGGGCACAATCCTAACCCCTTCTGTCAGTGCTTTCCAGCACTGGCATAGCAGTGCCAATGGGATGTGTGCTGCATTCTGCAGTTGGGTGTCACTCAGGGAGGCCTCCTCAAAGTAAGGGAATGTTTGTTCCCTTACTTCAGAGCTGGAAAGCATTGACATAAAGAGATAGGACTGTGCCCTTAGTGAATCTTTTATCTTGTTTTAACTAAGCTCTTCTTCCTTCCTGTGTTCTCCATTAGTTCCCCCATGCTACGGTTTCCTCCAGTTTTTCTTGTGTGGAACTGCTAAGGAATGCAATGTGTGTTAAACAGCTGCCGTGTTCTGCCAAAAGGTCACTCCATTTCAATGGTGAGTGATAGTTGTTTAGATAGTGCCGTTACAACTGGAACACCGAATGGTTCTCATGACTTTTTTTTGATGAAGTTCTGAAATGTCCAGAGACATTTTCAAGATACACATTCTACAGGCAAAATTACTCACTGTATTGCCCCAGACAAGGCAGTCCACATGAATACTTTGAAGTATTTAGTGACTACAACAGCTTTTATTAGCAACTAGGGAAAGGCCTGCTCGTCAGAGGGGCTGTTGTACCTCAGTGGTCGAGTGCCTGCCTTGCATGCAGAAAGTCCCAGGTGGCAACTCCAGGTAGGCCAGAGAAGAAATTCTGTCTGAATTCTTGGAGAGCTGCTGCCAGTCTGTGTTGACAATGTGGAGCTAGATGGACTAATGACCTGACTCAATATAAGGCAGCTTCGTGTTAGTGGGTGTGAGGAGGGCTTGCATATTGAAAGTAACAGCTCTTCACATAGTCATTATGGTGAGTATGTTGTTGCCTTTCAGAGAATGTGATGAAGAGAACTTTAGAGAAATGCTTTTATACATACATTTTTTCCTGAAAGAGAAGATACAGCTTGAAAAAATGTTGAATATTTTGGTACTCCAATAGTGAATCTGTGGGAGTCTTGAGTTTTATGTAATTACAGTACTGTTGTGCTGCTGCCCTCTTCTGGCTGAATGTGTAATAACACAAGTTGATCTGCATACATTACCCTTGTTTTCTCATTGAAGGCAGCTGGAGGAAGAATCCACATTTCTTCAGGATAATAAGGGCTTACAGCTTTATGTCACTGTTCTTGTAATGCTGCAGTGAAATGAGTTCTCCCTTATTGCCTCATGCTCTTTTGACAAAATGAGGAATAAAGTAGTAATAAGATTTGAATCCATTCGAGCAGCAAAGTTTTTGTTGGATAAATCAGGTTTTTAGTTTGGAATGTGATTTAAAATACACTTTGTGCTGTTTGTGGTTGAGAACTGGCATTTTTTTCTGTTGACTCCAGCACCCACTTGGATTGATTCAAGTGTTTAATTTCAGCTGATGCATTCTGGATGCAAGTCTCAGCATTGAGCTGCATTCAGCAAATGGACAAAGCTTGCCCAAGTACTCTTTGCCAGTGAACATCCAGGTACAGCAGCATAGGCAATTACTTTGCTGGCTTCAGTGGGAGTCACTTCTGCCAGTGTAACTATACAGCGGGTTCTCCTTATCTACAGGTTTGGCATCCATGAATTTGAGTATCCGAAGATGCCAAGCCTGTGCCTCAGAAACCCCTCCCCAGATGTGACTGGAAGCCTGTTCTGGTTTGTGTTGGTGACTTCTGGTCGTGTCCGGGAGGTGTTCTGAGGCTCTGGGAGTCACCAACACGAACTGGAAGAGGCACCCTGCTAAACCAATGTGGTATAGTAGGCAGAGCTGTGGCACTTGGAGCAGGAGGGCCTTGATCCAAACAATGTTATTCTAATCTACATCTTGGGATGAAATAGAATGCCACTTTGAGCCCCTTGGGAGAAAGGTGGGATGCCACTGTGATTTGTTAGTGAATGTTACTTCTACATGGCTTTGATTTCTGTGCATATGAAATGTTGTTGGGTCTAAGCAACAGCACTGCCTCATAATGCCCCTGTCTTTGTTTCTTTTCAGTTCCTGTCTGTACTGTTGGTTCCTAGAATGATGCTTGTGCCTTTTAAGTCTGTGGTGTCTGGCTGACTCTCAAAGTCTAGCTCATTCTGCAGCCTGCTTGTCCCAACCAGACTGTCTCAGAATGGGTAGGTGAGTATCTGAATATTGGCTAGTTCAGTGAGCTTCGGCTTATCAAGAGCTGGGACCCACCTCAAGCCCCAAACTGCAACACTTCAACTTGCAACCTCAAGAGCTAGTGGGCCAATGAGTGACCATGCTGCCACTGGTTCTCTTCCTCCTCCTTTTGTCTGTCTCTTCCCACCTTTTCCGTCACAGTTCCTCTCCTAAACCTGATTAATATGGGGCACTTTTTCAATTGACTGAAATATTTGAAATCTGCTACTCTAACTCCTTAGGGCGCAATCCTAACCCCTTATATCAGCACTGACATAAAGGCAATGCAACTCTGAGGTACGGGAACAAACCTTCCCTTACTTTGAGGAGGCCTCCGTGAGTGACAACCAACTGCAGGATGCCGCACACGCCCCATTGGCACAGCTATGCCAGTGCTGGAAAGCACTGACATAAGGGGTTAGGATTGCACCCTTAGTTGAGTAAACGGTCAAGGAGTTACGATATTGCAAACCCTCAAAGAGCCTTGTGAGTTAGCTGAATGTGATTATCCCCATACTGCAGCCACAATGATTTTCCTGCTGTTGTTTTATGAGCTTGTGGCCAAGATGATATTTGACTTGAGACCGTCTTAGTAGCTGGTATAATGCAGCTCTTGACTATGATATGCCAGCTACTATTTTAGAAGTTCAACCTGGGGAGCTGAAGTTTCTGAAGCCATCCAGAACCACTTTCATGTGGCCATTATTCTTGTCTCCTCTAACAGTCCTAAGGTCTATGTTTCTGCAAGGTTTCACTTCCCCACCCCTGCTCTGCTCTGTGGGCAGCTTGGGCTCCTTGTAGCCCTATTTTCTGATAAACTCCTCATGTCCACAGTAACCTTGTTTGCTTTTGACACAACCCAGAATGGAGTCTCTGCAAGCTCAGTCTGCAGTCCTTCATTCATTTAGGCATTTGTAGCCCCCTCTGAGGTCATTGAGACTTGTTTATGGAGAATTGTTGCCTTTGTGTCCAGAATAGAATAATAGATTTATTTAGAAATAAACGATCATCAGTTTAACTGTTGGAGTCTTCTTTCTTCGGCTCTGAAAAATGCAGCATACTCTTTCTGCAAAGTTTGCCACCTATTTAGGTTGACGGTGAAATATTTCCTTAGAGTCAAGAGTAGGGAGACATTGGGTCCTGGGCCTGCCAGTTTTCTGTTCATGTGTTACACATGAGACTGTTTTATACATTTCAGGATCAGCATCTCTTGTTTGTTTCCCGCTTCCTGGCACTTCAGCATTTCCCCAGTTGGGTGTCCTCGGGTGTGGAACACCACCTTACGCCAGTTTGTTGTCATCGGGCTCCTGGCTGCTGCATTTGTGTTGCTGTATTATTCTGTTGTAAAATATGGCTACAGGGACAAAAAGTTGCATAGGTAAGAAGTAAGAGCAGCATGTAGAGCATAAGAAGGGTTTGTGCTTCTTCTCACAGTTGAAAACAACATAAGCCGCTATGTGGCCATTATTCTTGTCTATGCATTATTCCTTAATGTCATCTCAACTCTGATTGAGAACTCCTCCTGTTTCCCTTGCTTAATGTTGATTTTTCTGCTGATGTTTTTAGGGTTATAAATACTGCTTTTCTGAGTTTTTATGTTGATTGCAGTTTCAGTTTTTCTACCTCCTGCTATGTGGAAACACTGGTTAAGAAATTGAGTGAATGAATGAAAAATGTTTATCATTATCATTAATCATTTAAAATGTGCCTCTAAGCTCTCATGAGATGAATGGGATTTGCAGCTCAATCCAGTGCGTGTTTATTCAGGACAGTGTTGATGATTGGGTTGCTCTGGTGGGTCCTTGGACATTTTTCTTGAGAATCAGGGTGCATGCAGAAAGTGTGTGAGAACATTCCCCCCCCCCCGCCCTGAGGTTTCTCCTGTCCCAGTGTGGCTGTGGATGGAGGAGGGAAGGGGAAGCAGTTTCCCACCCTACATCTGCTTAGCTCTGTCATGATGGGTGACCTTCAGGCAATCCTTCCTCGTTGCCTCCCACCCAGACAACTAGCTGGAGAATAAGTTCTGGTCCTTCCTCTGTCCTCCACCCTGTGATCCTCTTTTCCATCGCTAATCATGCTAGAGAGCTAGAAGTTTCCAGGAGAGGAAATAATCTGAATGGAGGAATCAGTGGAGCAATGCTTTCAACAGAGCACGTTGTTTTGTTGCTTCTGTTTAAGGGGGCCTTCAGTGGTTGGCCTGCCGGGTCCTGGAAAATTTGCGGGTCCTTGGCCAGTGGCCAGTCGCTGACACCAGCCCCAACTTGAGAGTTCCACAGGATATGTTCCCAGTCAACACTGCCACTGTTTCTTCCAGGTATCTTTCTCGGGTAACTGACACAGAAGCTACGGATACTAATGACCCCACTTTGAACTACGGGATCATGGTGGACTGCGGTAGCAGTGGGTCCAGGATTTTTGTGTATTATTGGCCAAGACACAATGGCAATCCACATAATTTGCTGGACATCAAGCAAATGAGGGACAAAAACACAAAGCCAGTGGTTATGAAAATTAAGCCAGGTATTGGTTTTTTGTGAATGTCTTTCTAGTCAGTCTGCATCCTATACTAGAACTCTACAGAAACAAAGAGGTGATGGTGACAAAAATGCTGGGTGTTCATTTTGTCAATCTTATATATGTTCTGCATCTCTTATATGTAGGATGTCGTGTATAGCTGAATCTTACATATGTTTCATCTAAACATTCAGCCCTTTACGGCTCGGGTCCGGGGTATTTGAGGGACCGCCTCCTTCCCTACAATCCTGCCCGTGCTCTTAGATCATCTGGGGGGGGCCCTTTTGACTGTGCCACCGATGTGAGAGGGGCGACGGCCAGGAAGAGGGCCTTCTCGGTGGTGGCCCCCGAACTGTGGAATACCTTCCCCTTAGAACTGAGAACTGTTCCCTCGTTGCTAACGTTTCAGCGTGGACTGAAGACCTTTTTATTTCAA
Source organism: Tiliqua scincoides (assembly GCF_035046505.1). Lineage (NCBI taxonomy): Eukaryota > Metazoa > Chordata > Lepidosauria > Squamata > Scincidae > Tiliqua > Tiliqua scincoides. The sequence goes on along the minus strand of NC_089831.1, from coordinate 8,618,168 downwards.
AAAGCTTTTAATTGCTGACAGGCTGGCTGGCGTTCTTGCTTCTTGCTTTTTATATGAAAATCCACGGGGTTTGTTTGTTTTTAGATCTTTTAATTATTGTAAATTGTTTTTAATTGTTTTTCATGTTGCACTTTTAAATTGTAAGCCGCCTTGTGTGCCCGTTGGGCAAAAAGGCAAGGTATAAATTAATAAAATAATAAATAATAATAATAAAGTGATCTGATCTGAATGGGATCACTCTGCTTTCAAATACATGTGTGTAGAATTCCAATTGTGGGACTTTTGACAGCCAAACCAGTACTGCTAATAAAACAGAGTTTCATAGGAGCATGAATGAGGTGGTAATTGTTGCAGTTTTTATAAAGAGCTTCATGTTGTCAGTATCACATTTTCCAAGTCTGTACTGGAAACTGCTTTGCAAGTTATAGGACAGCTGCTTCCCCATAGCCTAAACAGCTATGGTGGTTGGCCTGCAGAGCAGAATTTGAATGACATAATAGCTTCATTATCGCTCCCTAGGGCGGAGACTTCTTTGGCACTCACACCCACAAACAAAATCGTTCTGCGTTGGGCTGTCCATGGCAGGGTCAGTCCTCAACAGGTGGGTAGCTCCTCCCTTTAATGAAGGCAGGTTAGGCCTGCGTCTTCCTGAGGGGAGGGGCTCTTTCTGCTTCTCAGACTGTGGTGAAAGTATTTCAGAGTGTCTTGACTGATTTCCTGTGTAATGTAATATAATCAAGCAATGCCTTAGGTTTTGGCATGCACTGTGATTTTAAAAAAATTGCCTACCTGGACAGTAAAATTATCACAGAATGGCTCATTATAGGTAGTGGATTCTTTTCCTCAAGGAGCACGATGTCCTAGGTTGGATTTACTTAGAAAATCACAAAAAACTATAATTATACCTTTTCGACTCTCTTTAAAAGAACCATAGCCTTAAAAAAATTGGTATCTCTTTGGGTTGTGACTCACACTGCTATCCGTATTTATCTCTCCTGCTCTCCAGGCATCTCAGAATTTGCTACCTCTCCTGAAAAAGTCAGTGACTATATATTCCCCCTTTTGAGCTTTGCTGCGGATCACGTGCCTCGTGCAAAACACAAAGAAACGCCTCTCTACATTCTCTGTACAGCAGGGATGAGAATCCTGCCAGAGAGGTGATTGTCTTATCTTTGTAAAGGTTAAACATTGAGAACTGGGTATGGTGAGGGTCTCGACTTACCTTTATACCATTAAACTGTCTTGCAGCCAGCAAAAGGCAATACTAGAAGACCTGCTTACTGATATCCCAGTGCATTTTGATTTTCTGTTTTCAGACTCTCATGCGGAAGTTATTTCAGGAAAACAGGAAGGTAAGGGTGCAACTTTGAAGAGATAGTTTGAAAATATATTCAGGAGACCGATGGCAGGCTGCTGGCCTTTTCAGTGCAAGACAGTCAGGCAGCGGCTACCTCGCTGAGTCCTCTCACCACTGGGCTCTCAAGAGCGGGTTCCATGTTGTGGCTCGAGGTGGGCCCTAGCTCTTGACCAGTTGAGATCTACTCATCTAGGTTATCCCCAGTATTTGAGTATGAATATGCTTGGATGAAGAAAAAAAACTCTTCCTTTTTAAAGGAAGTGCAGTTTAACTATTTCTGTGTGCAACCGTTTCTGGTTGAAGTATGTCTTTTAAAAGATATTGCCCAAGCATCTTTAAGTATTTACAAGTGTTCTGTTTATCTAGGAGTATATGCATGGATTGGCATCAACTTTGTCCTTGGAAGATTTGAGCACACTGATGATGGTAAGCACCTTAATAGCAATTGATACTGCGCACGGCCTGCAGAAGGGAATGGTGTCACTGAGGACCTGCTGGATGTTGTCCTTGCCCAACCTAATTAGGCGAATCACGGTTGCTCAGCGACAGTGTGTGATGGACTCTTCAGATCAGCTCGTTATGGGCTTTGAAGAGATGCTAGGGAGCTGCTCCCAGTTGGGATAGGCAGTGTTGCTTAGCTGTCCGGTCTGCTTTGGTTTGCGGCAGCTTCATAGATCCATATTATTATTATTATTATACAGTATTTCTATACCGCCTTTCTCACTGACTCACAGTGAGTCTTACAGACCCAAGGTGGCTTAAATCTAAGCAGGCTATTACCAAACGCCCCCCCCTTTTTTTTTTTTACAAACTGAGTTTTTAAAGTTAATGTTCTATCAGAAACTTGTAGAACTTTTCATTTCCAAATGTTTTCCCTCATGGTGTGGTCATTGTTCTTTTTGCTGACATACGCCCTCTGAGCTTCCAGCTGGACCTGCCACAAATCAGCCAGGTGTCATTCATTCTTGACAGCTGACCTCCACATTCCTCCACCTTGCAGCTTATCACCCTGACCCCTTTGCCCTCTCATGTCCAAGGGATCAGCAGTAGCAGCAACTCCTTGTGGTTCCGTACTCTCACTACTTTATCAGCTGCTTTCATCTCTCTTCCAAATCACGGCCAGGGTTACTGTCACTTAGCTTCATGTTGAATGTGATTGTGATGCTTGTGGTTTTATTTCCAATTCTTTTCAGAATATTATTAAAATACAGTGGCGTAGCAAGCGGGAGGTGGGGGGCAGCTTGCCCCAGGTGCCAGACCAGAAGTGGGCGTCACAAAGTGCAAGAGCGTTCACACTCAGAAAGTGGCTGCAACGCACAGACACTCACAACAGCAACTGGGAAATTTTCAACAGGCTGCTTGTGTTCACCTAAGTGACAAAATGTGATATCACAACATTGTTGCCCTGGGCGCCACAGCCCCTGGCTATACCACTATTAAAATAAATAGCATTTTCACTGTGAGCAGTCTAACTCTCCAGTTCCCTATCACGCTGTCACGCTCAGTCATTGGTGCGTGCTCTACTCAAAGAGAACTGGCTTATAACCCCTTTTAAGACTCGATACACCAGCAAATGAGCAAGACAGAGTTGACCAGTGTTGCAGGCAGATCCAGCACTCCATTTTTCCAGTGTTGCCTTCATGTTTTATCTTCCAGAGGATGATGCGGTTGTGGAAGTGCAGATTCCTGGCAGTGAGCACCAGGAAGCCATTGTTCGAAAGAGGACTGTGGGTATACTTGACATGGGTGGTGTCTCAACCCAAATAGCATATGAAGTCCCTAAAACTGTAAGCTTTGCCTCTTCACAGCAGGTTATTATCTGTACAACTTTCCTTCTTTTCCTTTTGTTTTTTTCTTGTGTTCTAACCCATATCCATTGATTCTTTTTCTTTGGCGTGTTATGATTCCTGTGCTTCGTTGCATGACATCTTCACTCCAGGGCCAGAGAAGAAGTGAACATGGGTGTCTCATCAGCTAAGCAATTCATGTGTATTTTATTCATTTCATCAGTTAGTTTTAATGCAAAAATGTATTTAAAATGATGGAACGCCACCTAAATTTCTCTAGCATTTAATCCTTGTTTTGAATGTTGGTTCTTAAACTGTAACACTTGGACCAGGGGTTCTCGAAGCGTGCATTGCAACACCTTAAGGCGTCACAAGGGCACTATAGGATGTCCCCAGTAGCCTCTCCTACCTGTTTCCCTAGGCACCACCATCTTGGATTTTGCAAAACCTTGTGTGACCCAAGATGGTAGTGCCCAGCTGAGCTGGGAAGGCTTCAGGGGCGTCCTGACCCAGGTAAGTTTGGGAACCACTGACTTAGACTTTTAATGCTAAACCTTTATGTTGTATAAACTGGGAACTACTTGAGACATGTCAGTCTTGTTAAAGAAAGCTTGTAAAAAAATTGCCTTGAGTAGGGCAAAGATATTCCAAAAAAGAGGCTGGTGGGTGCTGTGGAAAGGTGTGCAATAGCTGTTCTGCCTGAAATAACGAAGAGTTGGTGTCAATTTTTTTTTTAATGGGAAGGTCTTTACTAAGTTCAAATAAAGGAGGAAAGCTTCATGTTTTAGCCTACAGTAATTTCACAGAACACATTTTTATGTGAAAGTGAATGTATGAGCTTGTAAATCTTTGTTCTTGTTTGGAGTGTGCACTTTCAGAAACAACCCAGAGTTCTCAGTTTCAGTACTGCAGGATTTTCTACACCTGTAATCTGTTCTTCCAGATTTTCTCTTATTTATTGCATGCATTTTCCTTTTTTCATGGCATGGTTTGGCGCTTTAACCGTGGTTAAGGTCCTGGGACCGACAACAAAACCATGTTTTAGCTTATTGAGTGAATCCCTGCCTTTAGAGAGCATGCCCAGGACATTTCTCACAAGATCTGCCTGTTAGCTTGCAAACAGCAAGGCTGGAGAAGCAGGGAAGGTTTTGTCCTTGAATACAGTTGTAATACTTTAACCGTGGTTAATGTGGGTTATGGTTTGCAAACTCTTCAAACCATGGCTTCACATTCTGATTTGTAGGCAATTTGTGTTCTTTAAATTCCTTAACTCTAAATCCCACAACTTAAGGTGTAATTCTTAGCCTTGGTTTTCTGCGTTTCAGTGCCTTAAGAATCCAACATCATACTCCAAAGTATTATTTGTGTTGTAATGGAATTGAAACACGATCTTCTTCCCTTCCCCACCAGTTGCATTATTATTAATGGTAGTGTTCTTTTTTGCCTTTCCTAATATACACTATCCTCTTGTCTGGTGGCCTGTAGGAGGAGGTGGCCAAGAACCTACTTGCAGAGTTTAATTTGGGATGCGATGCTCACCAGACCGAACATGTCTACAGAGTCTATGTAGCAACTTTCCTTGGCTTTGGTGGGAACGCTGCCCGACAAAGATACACAGACAGCATATTGACCAACACAGTATTTAGAAACAGGTAACTGCCTTCTAGTTCAAAATCTTTGACCGCCCTTCTTTACGCACTCAAAATTCAGTCTTGCCCAGTGATTACAACCGAAGGTTATGTTTCCATCTTTAAAGTGCTATTTTTACTGCAAGATTCCACTCTTAAATAGCTGACTGACAGTGAGTTGGGGCATGGGATTTCCATGCGTGGTGGAGTTTTAGGCTTCAGCATTGCCAGGGGGTGGGGAAGTGTGGTCACAAAATCATTTAAAACAGATGGTTTTCCTACAGCAGTTATTATTAAGAATTAGATAATTCAGATTAAAGGATACCCTGTAACTTTTTCTAGCCGTTTCTCTATTTTTAAAATCAAGTTCTTTCGTTCTTTGATTTGTTCTATCTTCAGCATTTCTTTGATAAATACAATTTTAATGTCTTCCGCTCTCAAGGTCAATACTATTGCTTCTTCGGATCTTTTTCTCCCCTTTCTTTGGTCCCTTCTTTGGTTTGGAATACTTTTCATGTACTGCTGATTTGTCCAGGTGTTCCTTGTAAGAATAAAGCTGTATTTAAAAGAGTCAAATTAAATTAACTTGTAATTAGTTCATGGAAATTTAATTTTGTCAATCCTTAGCCAACATAGTCGGATAATTATGCCCACATACTTTACTCCCATATGCTCATTCAGTTTCTTTTCAGAGTCCTTCATGTAGGACAAATTCCTTACATCATTCTTGCAGAGTTGATTAATTATAGCCATTAAGTAAAGCATTAAACGGGCATAGCATAACATTAAGGAAGCTCAAGATGGAAAGCAAAACACTAATTCTTTTAAAAAGCCTCTTCCATCTCAGCTAATGAATTAGTGTCAAGAATGGTACTTTTGCCAGGACAAATAGTCTTGAGATGAAGTCAGTGCCTTAGTGTGATGTATTGCAGCTAACAGACATATAAAAGCAATTTTCAATCAAAACAAATCAAATGATTCAAAAGTAATTTGAGGCAGCCCAACAGACACCACTGCAGCAGCTATCAGGATAGGCAGAGCTCAATTTCCTGACCCAAAGCATGGTGGAATACGTAGAATTAGCTTGGATGGGTTTAAAAAGGGTTAGACAGGTTCATGGAGGACAGGCCTACAGCTGGCCACTGTTCCCAGTAAGCTACGCACACGGGAGCAGTAGCAAGAGAGACATGTGCCTTCCTGTTTGCTTGTGGGCTTCCCACAGGCCAGGTGTTAAGCCATTGTGGGGAAACAGGATGCTATGCCTTTGGCTTGATTGAACAGGGCTATTCTCAAGTTACGTTCTTAGGTGCATTTTGAGTGAGTTTTTGAAAGCGAAGGTGAGGAGGACCTCCCAAACTCCTTGAAGAAGGAGGTTTCTTATCCCAGGGAAGGTTTTGTCCCTCATGCCCAGCAGTCAAACCTCCCACAATGATGGTCTGCAGAGCAGTCCTTTCCTAGAAGGCCTTAATGAATGGGTAGGTTCTTATGGCAGAAGGTGGTCATTAAGCTATCAAGAGCCTAAAGTGCCGGTGGCATTAACTAGCACCTTGAATTCGACTCAAAAGCAAACTGTAAGACATTGTAGTCTCTGCAGGATGGGAGCGAGATGGGCCCCATCAGTAAACTTCCTGAACCACTTGCATTTTCTGAATCCTTTTCAACACAACTTCTTCAGTTTAACTTTCACTCCGTTCTTCAGTTTTACTTTCACAAAGAACAAGGAGAATAAATTGTCAGAAGGAAGGACAAAATGCCTGTGTGCTGTGTTAGCAAGGTTAGGCAATCCTTTCTTGCCATACAGACTGGTTTTTTAGGCCTGGCCTTGGAACTAGACAAGAAGAAGCCTGCCAAGGTGGGGGCGAGTCCCTCCTGTGGAGCAGTGGCCTTCAACCAGCGGTGCTTGTTCTTTTTCAGTTCCTCCTGGGAGATTCCCTCCAGAAGGCACTGGAGGGGACAAGCAGGCTTTTCTCTTCCCTTCCTGGGGAATGAGAGCTCCATGCAGCCACTAGCTAGTGGGAGACAGTGGCGCCTTCACAGCAGGGAATAAGCTGATGCTGTACTTCTTATCCTTCTGTCCCTGTCTCCATCACCCACTAGGAAAGGCCATCTTCAGTACTGTCCTTCTTTCAGTCCCTGTTGTAGTGCCATTCCAGGGTCAAAATAGCCTCCAGAGCTAAACAAGTGTGATCACAGGTTTAAACAATTAAAGAAGCGCGGCCTTTATCTCCCAGCCTCCCAGTTTGAAGCCTGCTTTAACTTAATCGACCAGTTAAAGCTTTGTTTGATCTAGTGATTAAGTTGATTGAAGCTTGTAGCCTCACTTTTTGCCCTCTCCCATATCGAGAGACCAAAGAGAAGCTGCTGCAGCAAATAAGAGATAATTTGGACTGATCTAGAAGTTCACAGCGTCATGGGAAGCACCATAAGTAGGCCAATCTCGGAAGCCAAATTATGCTTGTTATGCTACTCCAGGCCTGCTTCCCATCTTCTATTGCTTGGGGGGAGAGGCGCCATACAAATATTTGACGTGTGCTCATTAAATTAATTGCAACAAATGTAATGTCTTGTACCTGTAAACCTACTGGAGTGCTGCAGTTGGCTACCGTTGCCCAACGAGGGTGAGCTTGATGGCAAACTACATTAAGCGCTGGTTCATGCAAGCAGCGTGAACCCTTCTCCTCCAGCATGCTGATAATCATCATAAGAATCACTGTGGGATTTCAGTCCAAAGGCCCACCTAGTCTAGCATCCTCCTTTCCACAGCTGTTTCTGAGAAGCCCACAGGCAGGTGAGAAGGGCCTGCACCTCTCCCACCATTGCTCCCTTGCACTGGCATTCTGAGGCATGTCGCTACTGAACCTGGAGGTAGTGAGCACATCATGACTAGAAGCCAGCAGCAGGACTTGTCCTCCAAGCTCCTTTTAAAGTAATCTGAGCTAGTGGCCACCTCCACATCTTTTGGCAATGAATTCCACAGATTGTATGTTGTGTTAAGAAGTATCTTACCCCTGCTAACTGGGTAAGAGGCACTTTTTAAGTGGGTGCTCTTCTTTTATTTAGTGGGGGGAGAGTAACTGGCCCTCCTCACCCCAGCACTGTCTTTTCCAGTGGCTGTTTGCTGGTGTTCTTTTGCATCCTTTTGAGATTGTGAGCCCTTTTGGAATGGAGCCATTAGTTGTTTGTTTGACTTTTCTCTGTAAACCGCTTTGTGAACTTGCTGTTGAAAAGCGGTATATAAATACTGTTAATAATAATAATTAATAATATCTCCTTTTGTCTGTCCTAAATTTTGTTTGTCAATCAATTTCGTTGAATATTCCCTAGTTCTAGTGCTTTGAGAGAGGATAAAGAACATCCCTGAGCAGTGGGCCCTTGGTATCCAGGAGAGATCCATTCCAGAAACCCCCTGTGAATACCAAATTCAGCGGATAATGAAATCCACAAGGAGGCCCACACAGCGCTGCAATTACTTATGAGGGGGCATGCCTATTCCTCCAGAGGTTGTGCATGGCCTCCCAGCCTCCCCAGAAGCTTCCCTAATGCAAGTGGAAGGCACTTCGGATTTATACCAGCGAACCGGATGTGCCTTCCAGTTGCATCCAGGAGGCCTCCTGAGGCCCTCCAGCTGCATGCTTGGCATTCACAGTTA